>NC_041394.2:165186638-165254138 GCF_900747795.2 Erpetoichthys calabaricus
AAAGAAGTAAGAAAGACATCTTGGAATTTGGTATTTAAAATGCCCATTTTTAGAGAGACAAATTTCAACTGTTTGGGGCAGACCTCCAAGCACTGTGTCTGGTGAAGCATGCTGATGTCATCATCATGCTATGGGGGCGCTTCTTAGCAGTAGGGAACAGGTCAGAATTGATGGAACACCACATAAAATCTGTAGGGAAACCTGAAGATGGCAGTTTACAGAAGCTTCCCAACCAATCTAATAGGGCTGGAAAGGATCTACTAGGAAGAAAAGGAGAAGGCATTAATATTTCTATGAATCAGAGATTTTAGGTTTTGATTTTTTTTTTTTTTAATTATTTGCAAATCTTTTGAAAAGATGCTTTCACTTTTTCATTGTGGGTTGAGTTTAAACTGATGGGAAACAATGGCATATTTATTCATTTACAAGTAAGTCTACAACATCAAGTGAGCAGAAAGTGAAGGGATCTGAATACATTTGAATCCACTGTATCTTTTTTCCCTCCTCCAAGCTAGTAAATACGAAGATGTATTGTTCTAAACAGTAATGATTAAAATGTATGTTTTTGTTTAGGCTACCTTTCCTTGTAACAATATCATGTTGTTCTTTACTTGGTCTAATTCATTAGCTGCAGCAACATGGATATTTGATCTTGTGGTGATAACCACTGAATATTTATTGTGACTCCGATGCACAGTAAAAGCCTTTTTTTAACCTATCAGCTGCATTATAAATATTTCAGAGTAGCATCAATCACTGGCAATTGTCTTTGATTCTCATGAAACATTATCACAGGTCAGCCTGACATGTTTGATTTTCCATGATCAATGTAATCCTTTTTGAACAGCCCTGGTGAAAGACTGTCTAAACTGTGACTTAAATGTGGCTTGCATTTGTCTGACTTCTTTAGGAAGGAGGAAAAGAGTACCATATCTTTAATTTCTGTTTTATTATTTTGTGTTTTCTGTAAAATGTAACTAATCGCAAACTTGACAAACTACACACTTGTGTAAGAAATGTAAATGATAGCTATAAAGCAATTCATATGGCAAAGACGGGCTTAAGTAATGAATAACTCATGAAGGATTATTTAAGTTCAAGCTGCTTCTTTTTCCCTTTTATCCCAGTTTTTCTATCTGTCAGTGAGACCATGTAATAATGAAAGATAGTCTTAATTGGCAAAAAAAATTATATGTTCAAAAACCACAATTTAGATGTAATTGAAATTAAATCCTCTTGTAACTGATCACCATTCTCTGGATTTAAAAAAATACATTTTGATCCAATATTTATTTTTTATTGACAATCCAAGTTTTTTTCTATTTATTTTTAAAGCAGAAGAAAACAATTTATCAAAAATATATTTCTAACAAATAAATAATGGAAAAATGTTGCCTGTGTTAGTATTAGTGTATGAGCCAAGTTCTGTATTAACATTTTTATGTTCAGTTAATTTGAAAATGTATTTGAAGTTCAAGATTAGTTTATATAGTGTGGTCCAGATCTAACTATGCAATTATTGCATTGCATTGCATTAAAAGTTGCATAGTTAGATCTGGACCACCCTGTATTATTAAGAATAGGGCTAGATAATTATTTAGTTCTAATGGGTTATTGTTAATTTAAGAAGGGGTGCTGGGTAAATGGGAGTTATGGGAAATAGGAAGTTATTGTAATTTTATACGTGGATTAATAGGGCTTTGGAAACGCATGGTTTTCTTTCTATTCCTGTCTTGGGTTTCATTTTGACTATGGAAATATATAACGTGGAAAATAAGTTTGTTTTTATAAAATGATGGAGTGGATTAATGTGAAACACCAAGGACTGAACACACATAAGTTCCTGCTGTAGCCACACATTTTGTTTCGCACCTTCAACTAGTCCTGTTTAAGCTTCAAAAGTTTAAAGTGGCAAAGTATTCCCAAACAAGACACATTTGCCTTTCAATTGGACATAATTGAATAATTAGTTTCTACCAATGTGCATTTTGAATAAAGGTTAAATTTTCTGTTTATTAAAAAACACTGTGTATTGTTCTATAGTCAGACTGTGATCTCACTCTAAAAATGAAGAGACCCACCTTGAATATGGGAAAATGTTTTTTAGTCGATTGTAACCAAGTTAAGTGTTTTAGTCTAAATCCAAAGCAAAGTGTATGACAAAGAATTGGCTTAGTCTCATGCCTCAAACACCATCCTTGCAGTTAAATATGGTGATGTCCGTGTAATGCTTTTCATCTGAAAGTACTGGGAATCTTCTTGAGACTAATTGAAGAATGTTTGGAACTAAATGCAGTGAAAAAGAAGGTTCATCTTCTAGCAAGACAATGACCAAACAGGCCCAAGCAACACCGGAGTGGCCTAAAAACAACAAAAAAAGTCCTAAAATGGCCTAGTCAAAATTCTGATATCAGTCCCATTGAGAATCATCCAACTAACCTGAATGATTTGCAGAAAATATTCAGGGATGAATGGGATAAATATCATACTTGAACAGTATGTAAAGCTGGTTCAGACATATCCCCAAAAGACTAGACTGCTGCTGTGACAAAATAAGGCCCAAATAAATATTGATGATAGCATTTTTCCCCCTTTTTTTTTTTTATTTTTTTTTTACACTAGAATTACCAACGCCTACGAAAAAACTTGTAATCCCGGCCCACCTTAAATCCGTTTGCACCTCTCCATCAGCATCTTTTGTATTGTAAATGTGTCGATAAGCACAAGCAGCAAGTAGCCTACTACCTCATCCCTAGCCCACCGCTGCAGGAAAGGCAAAAAGCTCTCTGAGCTCAAGCCTTGATTATCTTAGAGTGAAATGCTGGAGTTTTTTAGAAGGGAAATAATAGATTGTTATTTGGAATACATACATTTCATGTGTGTTCCGTGTCTACAACAATCTATCATTAAAACAGAAATGTTTTTCATGTTTTGTAATAAATGACAAAATGTCAACATGAACTTTATAATGTGTGAAGGCTGAAGTCGGTGTCCCATGTCGATCAAACAGAGTGATGACTTTACGCTGTAGGAAGATAAAGTAAATAAATCAAGGTAAATAACATGCAATCTGGCTTTTATATAAGTAACTAGGGGGCTTTGCTTGCTAACCCCCTGGGTTTGGTCCTGAGGAAATACAATTTAAAATGTTTTTTTTTTTCATGGGAATTGTTACATATGCATTATGTTCACTTATAATTTTAGAACTTCAAACAATATTTGGAATGAACTGTTCAAGATCACATTGAATATTGATTCCTTGTTTGGCGTGATAATGCAATGTATAACTGCCCGTGAGTGAATATCATTTCTTTGTTTCTTATAAATAAACCGACTTTTTCAAATGTTTGTCCTTGTGATTTAATTGTCAGTGCAAAAGCTATTCTCACGGGAAACTGTAAACGTCTTAATAAGAATGGCATATTCCCGTTTCGAGTTCATTCAATAAAAATAAGTCGCTCTGATAAAACAATCTACTTACGAAAGTGGGAATATCCAGAGCCGATCTAGCCGGTGGCACTGTTCTCAAGAAGCTGCGGATTTCTGGCCATTGTGGATTGCACGTCATTGTAATAAAGAAATCTGGCCGACCGATAGTTGTGGTTGCATTATGAACTGTTGCAATGCTCATGGACTACCTTGGTATGATGATGGTAATATTACTGCTTTACCTATTTTGAATTTGTCTGACCTATTGATATTTGAATTGTGAACTTGATCAATGAGACCTTGCATATGTTCCGTTCTAAGTTTAGCGTGATTCGATTTAATAAAGAAGAGACGATTAGGTGTGACTTTTACCCGAAATATTGTGTGGGTGTTATTTGTTTTTCTGAATGCGTTTGATTTGTATTGTACGACCATTCTGTTTCACCATCTGGGGAAAAACAAAGGAAAGAATACAGGGTCGGCATGTGGTGATGTATTTGACATACATGACGAATCATGCTTTGCCTTTGGATATACACGAATATCTACTCTGTCTTTGATATCTCCGTTTTTCAAAAGTATTATTGCTGACAATTCCTTACTTGAGGATTTATTATAAATGCACCAAGGTTTGTTTTGAGCCTTTTGAATTCCACTGCTGTCATAATCTGTAACCTGCTGTGCATGTGTATGTTTGGACGTGCCTTTGTCTTTTATTTCTGAACCCCGTTATTTCACCTAGTAATAATTTCCATTTGTTTGTGTAAATGCGATCTGTACTCTCTGTTGTTTGGCAACTTCAAATTGTAGTACTGTCATATTTTTAAGTTGTTTTGCATTTGTATCACGCCAAGGTTGTTTTTGAGCCTTTCGAATTCCACTGCTGTCATAATCTGTAACCTGCTCTGCATGTGTATGCTTGGACCTGCCTTGGTCTTTTATTTCTGAGCCCATTTGAACCTGCAAGGTTTTCAATTCCACTTGTTCCGGGCTGATTATTACTTTCTTTGCCTAGGTCACTGTCTCACGGGAACATGCTTCCAACGGATGTCAATATGACGTGACTTGACCATGTCGCGGGACGTGAAAGTGTCTCTGTCTCTCTTCCAGATCACGTGTCATTGCAGGATTTTTTTTTTTTTTTTATAATAAAGAGACATATAAATGTTTTCATATAAAGACCATCACAAAACAATCACAAACTGGACTTTGCACAATACCTTGGCGAGCTCTCTAAGCCTGCTGTTTTGTTGAAGGACAGGTGTGGGGCAGAGTGACTGGCAGGATGATGCTCGGCCGACCTTTTGCTGTATCCAAACGGTGCCATCTTTCACCTTTACCCCTGGTGCAGTTCACCTCTGTTATAGCACATTCTTTATTTGAAAACAGCAGTGTCAGATCAGGCAGGAGCGTGAACGTGACTGAGAGGATAAAACTGAATAATAAAAAAAAAAAAACGCTAACCTTTACAAGTACCATACATTTACAGACTGTTACAGACTCAAATTAAATGTATGTTTTTATTGTATAATAGTAACAATAAGAGCAGCACACTACTCAAAATGTTTCTTTTGGAACACAGGAAGGCTCAAACCCACGGCCTCTTGATTAAGAGTCAGCAGTTCTTACTGCTGTACTACCAAAGCAGTCGTGACAACAAAGTACACTAACCCAATTTTCTTTTTCTTCGGTTAATAACCGATTGAATAAAAGCACACTTGTTCTGTATTTGTACCTATTGTGAAAGTGCTTATTTGATATTTGGACTTCAGTCTTCACACATTATACACTTCATGTCAAAATTTCGTCGTTAGTACTAAAACATGAAAAGTTTTTCTTTTAGGTACATGTTCAACATTTCTTGCATTTCCTGTCATCCTAAACTTACATAGATCTTTGTAGACACGGAACACACATGAAATGCATGTGTTCCAAATAATGATATATTATTTGCCCTATACAGCTCAAGGTATCTCACTCCCAGATAAACAAGGCTTGAGCTGGGAGAGCTTTTTGCCCTTCCTGCAGCGGTGAGTGGGGGATGGGATAGTAGACTGCTTGTGCTTATTGACACATTTACAACACAAAAGTTGCAGATGGAGAGGTGCGAATGGATTTAAGGTGGGCCGGGATTACGAGTTTTTCCAGACTTTGGTAATTCTAGTGTTAAGAAATATACATTTGTAAACCACGGTATGTATAATGTATGCTGAATATACTGTAGCATAATTTGTGTATATAAATACATTTTGCATTTTATTTATTTAAAAAAATACATAATTGTCTAGTGTTACCTTTTAATTAACCCTGAATAGTCCCAGATTTGTTGTCTCCAGAATAGCCTGTAAAATGTTGTTTTGGGAATTTGGTCCATGCTGACTCAATGGCATAATGCTGTTTGTATTTATTTTATTTGTCCATATACAGTATTTCTTCTTGCTGCTGCTGTAGACTTTTTTCATTGTCTGTTGTTGTACTTTTTTTTTTTTTTCTGTACAGATTATACAAACAATAATACCGTTGTCATAGTTGTTTTGATTGTGCCTTTTGTAAATTTAGGTATTTGTTCAACAAGAACTAAAACATGTCTGTATGGGTTTTTATGCTACTTAAAGCATTTGCCTTGCCTGTGCTACTACTATTTTGTGACAGACTTTATTTTCATCATCCTCACTGGCATTGCACATCCCAAGAGGAGAACTGTTCAGATTTTAGAACAACTTTTAGTTATATGGGGACTGGTCTGGGGAACAGGTTTGGTGAGGCATCTGTTTGAATTCAGGTCTTCAACTAGACATTGAAACATTGCAGTGTCTCCCATAAAGTTCAGATCAAAAGAAGAAATACTGCCAGTGTCTAAA
The DNA here is from genome assembly GCF_900747795.2 of Erpetoichthys calabaricus. Taxonomy (NCBI): domain Eukaryota; kingdom Metazoa; phylum Chordata; class Cladistia; order Polypteriformes; family Polypteridae; genus Erpetoichthys; species Erpetoichthys calabaricus. The sequence goes on from NC_041394.2 coordinate 165,192,929, forward strand.
TAGTCTTGTTATGCAAGCACCTTCAAGCTTATCCATGAGATTGTCAACCCTTGGCTTAATCTTTGTATTAAATCAGATGACCTGTTTAAGTTCACTGAAGAACATATAGAACCTCTAAGTTCTGTCCAGGTTTTGAAATGAAAATGAAGGGATTGGATCTGGTATCGTGACTTTTTCACACTTGTGTCCAGAGTTCTCTGTACTTCCAATTACACTTATGCCCATTTTGTGTGGAAAAATGCAATATGACCATTCCCAAACCACCAACCTGTGGTTAGTAGGTCATTGTGTGAAGTTAATCATCATTAAGTGCATTCAGTGTCAGCAGTATTACCTGATCTTAATATCTCCTGCATCTCATCTTTCTGAGTTGATAAAAATTGAGGTCCAAAATCTACCAATTTAGGTTCTTGGAATGAAGTAACACTTTTCCCATTTTGTGACACATGTCCTGTGAGCACCAAAGGTTTAGTGGATTAATGTGATAAATTTGTTCTTTAAACATGTTCATTGAATTGAAACACTGTAATTCACTAAGCCTTTTCATTCACTTAATTTGAATGACCCTTGCCAATGTATGAGGAGTTTTAAATGGGAAGGAGAAACTAACAGTAAATTTTTATTCCCTGGTTTTAACTCAGGATCAATGAAACATAATTGCAGAGTTTTGTCTGTGTCTGGTACGTGGTCTTTATATGCTCACGCACTAGAAGGCAAATCTTTTCAGATTGTTTTTTAAGCTGGGCAGCACATCCCGTGACATTAGTCTGGACATTTATTTATGCATGCCAAACAGGCTAGAAGCCAGTCAATGCTTGTGTCTTGCAGATCCTAAGTAGGTGAACAGAACACAAAAGGGCCAGTTGATGCCAATCCCAGACAATTTATTCAACATCAATTTAAGGATCTGGTTAAACTATTCCACCAGTTCATTAGACTTGGTGTGAAGAGTGATGCTTTTAATTGTTTAATTCTGAGGAGTCTGTCAGTTTGTTTAAATGTTTGACACTGAGGAATTTCTATAATATGCAAGGATCTCCCTGTGCCAACACCCCAGCAAGTTCATGAGTGATATTTTTGCATTAGCAATTTTATAGGAATGGGTTCAGAGTAATGTGAAACATAATCTGACATTAGTAATTAATATTTATGGCCGCATCCTGATTTCTCAAGTATCCCAACAATATCCATGATGATACATTTAAAAGGTATTTACTAGTGGCAGTGTCACTAACGGTGGGGTACTTTGAATCTGTCACGTGTCTGTGTCATGCCACAGTAATAATAGTATATTTCAAACAACCTCATCAACGTTCACAATTACAGACAGCTCAGTTTGCATTAATAGATGTGATAAAGTCAACAGATAAAATTGTGAAACAATTCAAAAACATTCCAAAAAGAAAAACAAAATTAGAATTTTGCTAATCAGTTTTGCATTGGCTAACCAAGATAGCGTTCACTATTTTAGTATCGAGGACACATGTCCCTTTTCAAGTCCTAAAGGAATATAAGCCAGTTTCTCAAACTCCTTTCAAAGTGAGAGTGAACTTACACCGGTGAGAAGAACAAGGCTTTCACTGGCTTTCTCAAAATGAATGACACTCGCGAATTTGTGTGGTAATCTGTGTAAGCTTTCACCGGCTCAGTACAGTCAGAATCGGAATTCAGTTTATTGGCCAGATGCACTAATGTGTACTAGGAATTTATTGTGATAGTATTGGTGCACATACAAGGACAACACAGAATGCAAAAGGTAAATATAAGATGAAATATAAAATGATAAAATAGGATGCAACATAAGAGGGCAATACAAAAAATAAACAGATAATTTGATTAAAATATCCTCTAGTGTTCAGGTATAGATATATACTGAGTAGAAGCTCAGACCTGATTAGTAAAAATAATTGCACATAGAAAAAACTGTTCAGATTATATTTGTTTAGCTTTCACTGCACCATAACATTGTGGGAGGGAGGTTTTTTGATGCCCTGGGTGAGTCAGATCAGCAATAAACTTTGCAGTCCTCTTTCTTATTCCAGATTCATATAGGACTTCAATGAGCAGTAAGTTACAGCCTGTAATCCTTTCACAGGCTTTGATGATGTGTTGCAGATTGGCCTTAGCCTTAACAGTACCAAACCAGACCGTTACAGATGAGGTTAGAATGGACTCGATGATGGCTGTGTAGAAATGGACCAGTATTGCTTAAGAGATCCAATTTTCTCAGCGGACACAAAAATAGCATTCTCTGATGGGCTTTCTTAATAAAGCATGTGATGCTATTGTCCCACTTAAGGTTTTGTGGCGGCACTGTACCCAGAAACTTAAAATGATTTTATCATCCCAATGACTGAGCTAGCAAATGGTAAATGAGCAGGTGATTGTTTCCTGAAATCTATGATCATCTCCTGAGTTTTTTGAATGTTAAGGTACAAGTTATTATGGTTGTACCACAATGTCAGGTTTTCCACCTCTTTTTCTGTGTATGGCCTCATCATTGTTTGAAATAAGGCCTATTAGTGTTATGTCATCTGCAAATTTAAGAAATCTGACAAATTGCCAGAGGTAAAGTCATTTGATTAAAGTGAAAAGAGTAGTGGGGAAAGGATACATCCCTGTGGTGCACCAGTACTAAAAGGATTAATGGGTTAGACGTGTGTGCCCATCTGCACATACTGTTTCCTATTCCTCTGTGATTGAACCATGCAAGTTGAACTTGTTGAGTTTCTTGTCTAGGATCTCTGGGATGACTGTATTGGTAAATAAAGCTCAGACCTAAATTCACTGCATCACCCACAGACCAGTGGGCTCTATATGCAAACTGAAATGAGTCCACAAAGTCTTTTGTAGCATTCTTGAGGCAATTCAGAATAAGGCGTTCAAAGGTCTTCATTACCACAGAGGTTAAAGCTACTGGTCTGTAGTCATTTAGGCCTATAACTTTGATTTTGTTACTGGAATGATAGTAGTATCAGTAGCTTTTTATTATCATTTCATCCATATGCAGTTAGTACAATACACAGTGAAACCAAACAAAGTTTCTCCGGAACCACGGTGCTACATAAAACACAGGACTACAGAAAAACTACACATCTTAACATAAAGTATATGGGTGCAAGGCATGTGCAAACATTGCAGGACAGTGCAGAGGCAGACAGTAGTACAAGCACCAACCAGTACACATTTACATCTACTGGTACAAAAAATTATCACATTGTGCCAAAATGTGACAATATCTTAATAGAAGGAACAGAACCTACTGGAAGAAAGTACAGGAAGAATAGTAACAGTATGGTAATAAATGTAATAATACATATGAAGACATGATCTAAGTGAGTGGGAAGGTGTGTATGTGTTATCAGTCTAGTCCCTGAGTGTTTACGAGTCTAATGACATGAGGGAAGAAACTATTACACATTTTGGTTGTGAAGGCCTGAATTCTTCAGTACCTTTTTCCAGATGGCAGGAGAGTGAATAGTTTATGTGAGGGATGCGTTGGGTCCTCCACAATGCTGGTGGTTTTGCGGATGCAGTATGTAGTACATGTCCCTGATGAAGGAAAGAGACATTCCAATGATCTTCTGAGCTGTCCTCACAGTTGAACCCGTGTGGTTCTCATTATGTGGGCCGATGGAAATCTGACATTTTAATTTTTGCCATCTACTTAAGGCATCAAAATATTCCTCCGCAGAGACAAATACAGAACACTGAATCGAAATAAAGGCGAAGAATTACAAATGTATATTTACAAATTAAGTAACAAGGAAATAGTAAAGCATTTTGTTAATTGTTAAAATAGAACATTTACATTCGGCTAAAATGTAAGGCAGATGGCAATGCGCTGTCCTATTGTTTTTACCATACTATGAGATACCAGTAACGGCGGACTGCACGATAATGTGCAGTGAATACACTCGACTCACAATTTTCATACTCTTTCTCTGTACATTTAGCATTCGTTTGCTTAGAGATTGATGTACTTGTTGCTTTGTGAGTAGCTCATTTTCTCCACTCTGGTGGTCCACTACTTCTCTTCTTCCGTCGGCATCTTTTCGCGTTAAAACTGATTAAGTCCGTTTTTGTGTTGTGTTCTTATTTTTTCATCTTAAGCTGGCACTTAAGTGTTCAATCTGCCTCAAGAATGATTTGTTATGAAGAGGTAGAGGAAGTGACAGCAAAGTTGGTAGGGATGAGAATGACACCTGTACGCAAGCGCTACATGGCCGCCCTACAGCCCATAGCCTAGAGTTGATTCGACAATTAAATAAAAGTAAAAAGAGTAATAAAAATCATCACCCCTGAAAGCAGACAGTAGAGGTCAAGTAGTATATGTGCACCAAATTTCAGGTCAATAGGTCAAACAGTTTGCGAGTTACAGGTGATTTAAAATCCTGGACAAACGGACAGCCATGGTAGCGTATTATATCCTTAGTAACCCACTCATTTACCTGTTCTTCCAATGTCCTGATAGCAAAAGCACCATAGTGCAGAATTATATTTTACAGATAAACTGTTAATATAATTAATTAATGTAGTAATTGTACATTCACATGTTTATAAGCTATGTGAAGAATGCAGGAGAATAGACAAGATGGTAAATGAAAATCGGAGCCTTTAAGGGCTGTAAGGTGAACATGCAGCTGCAGTAATAAACTGCTGAGAGTACCTTCTGCTTATGTCTGCCTTCTGTGCCTCTAACCTATATCACACAAATGCAACTTTTTACAGTACTATATAACATGGACTACATCAAAGAAATTTTTCATGCACAGTGAAACAGTGAAAATAAACATGTTAAGTATCAATATTGGTCAAGTTTTAAATGGTTACTTTAACACTTAAGAATTAATTTAACACTGGCTATTGTGTACAATTTGAGGGATTTCAAATACGGTATGATTAGTCTGTTTGACAACACACATTAGGATTAATTCCCTCATTGACAAACATCTATTCTGTGTTTGTAGAAAAGGATTTCCTTCCCAGCGATGGACTGTCCAGGGATTGTTCTTGCCTCGCACCTGATGTTTGTTGAGATTTTCTTGTGACCCTGTTCTAGATTTATTTGTTTAGAAAATGGATAGATTTCCTTCCCTTTTTGTGCTGTTAACTTTTGTGTCTGCAGACTGGACTTAAACTTTCTTGTGAATTTCAAGCACACTTGATTTTCTACACTTTCCCTAAATTCAAATTCTGAAAACTCTTGCCATCTTAGGTTTAGGTTTCTTTATTCAGTCATGTTTACACAGGAAAACATGAAATTTGCCTTCTCAGTTGCATCTAATAACAGGTAACAGACAGAATGAAATAAAACAGACAAATAGAAATAAAAAAAAGGTTAAGGTTAAGCAGTTAGATAAAACACCTTTTTTTTTTTTTTTTGGTATAAATATAACAGGATATATATCAAAACCTTAAACATTATCTCCGATATTTCTTATTGAAAAGTCGTATGGCACTAGGAAGAAAGGAGTTTCTGGAGCGATTTGTGTGGGTTTTCAAAGCAACTATCCTTCCTGATTTACTGCAGTTTAGTTCTACATGTAATGGATGTCTGTCATCAGTTGAGATGATTTCCAGTTTCTTTAGCATTGCCCTCTGACACACACTAGTCAAATCATCAACATCAGCCCCAATAACTTTAGCTGCATACTTCGTTTTTTAATTTTTAATCTGCTGGAGCTTTTTTGAGTTTTAGTTTGTCAGACTATTAAACCAGGCAATGAAACTGAAAGTGATCACGGACTGGATCATACTGCGATAGAAGGACAACATGCGGTCCTTGTCTACTTTAAATAGTTTGAGTTTATGGAGGAGAAATAAGCGCTGGTTGCATTTAGAAAATAATTTTTTTGTATTCCAGTTAAGATTGTTATCTAGGTAAGTTCCTAAGTATTTATATTCATTCACTATTTCTACCTCCTCTCCCAGAACTACAATAGGTGAACATACAGATTTCTGTCTCTTAAAATCAAATATCATTTTTTTGGTCTTTTTTACATTCAGAGTGAGAGAGTTTTTATTGCACCAGTTTACCATACAGTCCACTTGATTTAGATAGTGGCTGTCATCCTCCCCAGATATGCATCCTATGATCATGGTGTCATCCGCATACTTAATAATGGAGCAGTGGTCATTGTTCTGTCTCAGGTCACTTGTGTACAGAGTAAACAGTAATGGTGATAAGACACACCCCTGTGGACTTCCTGTGTTTGAATGAATAGCTATTGAAAAAAGTGTCCTGAACTTTAACTGTCTGTGAACGATTTAAAAGAAAGTTCTGAATCCATAGTGTGATAAATGGGTTTACATTCATACTGTTTAATTTCCCAATCAGTATATGAGGCTGTATAGTATTGAATGCTGAAGAAAAATCCAAAAATAGTGCTCTGACATATGAACCAGGCTGATCAAGAAAGGTATAGATTTGATGTAAGATAACAAGCAGAGCATCTTCCACACTTCTGTTTGCACAATAAGCAAATTGATTGTTGTCTTGAAAAGACTTTGTCTCTGTCATTAAAATGATTTTCACCAAGTGTTCAAAGCATTTCATTGGAATAGATGTAAGTGCCACTGGTCTATAGTCATTTAAACAGCTTGGTCTAGAAACCTTAGATACAGAGGTAATGATTGATTGTTTCCACAGATTAGGTACAATACCACAGGTCAGAGACCAGTTAAAAAGCAAATGAAAAACTGGGGAGAGCTGCTTAGAGCAAGACTTTAAGAGCCGACCTGATATGCCGTCTGGTCCCACTGCACTGTTTGTTTTGGCCTGCCGCAAGCCTTTTTCGACTTCAGTTAACTGAACCCAATCGCAGCAGAATACCTGGTGTTTTTATAAAGCGTTTCCTTTATTTCTGTATTTTGGGTGCTGAAATCACTTGTTTCAAATCTGGCATAAAAGTTATTCAGTTCATCTGCTAAAAGCTTGTGGTCTTTGTCAGCTGGAAAATCCACATTCTTTTTAGGGCCCAGTCCTGTAATTGTTTTTAGTCCCTTCCAGACCTGCTTTGGATTGTTATCATTGAACCACCTCTTGATTTTTTCCCCATACATCTTTTTATTTTGTTTAATTAACCTGTTAATCTTATACTTTAATTTTCATTGTTTCTTATCCCTATTTTAAACTATTTTCACCATCACTTTAGACAACCAAATCTCTTTCAGGAAACTTTTTTTTGAGGTGTGGTGTTCTTTCATCGGTGAGAGATTCCTGCTTCTTATTGATCTTCTCGCAAGCCTCCAAGAAACGGACAAAAGAACTTTCTGAGAGACTAGTGAGAAGTGCACAAGTGAGATTTTCACCATTCATTATTGAGAAGCCAGCCCCCTATGTTTTTGGCTTTACCTGTGATGTGAGTATTCAGTTTGGTGCGGCTGAATATTCATATAAATATTCAGTACTAATTGGTAGGTGGGATTGTACTAGTGGCTTCTTCCTTCTCCACCTTTGATGAGATCTATTGATTATAAACCCCATTCAATCTTTTCAGGTTTTTTTAAAATATAAATATATATTTCATTAGGTTAGAAATTCTAAATTGTCCATAATCTGCAAGTGTGGCTCCTCAGCAGGTGGAGTGGCATCCGTTAGGATTTTTTTCTGCCCTGAACCTTTTGCCGTTGAGAGAGGTTGTGTCTCCCCTAGATTAGATTAAGGGATTTTTGAAATCTGAATGAATGGTTTGATACTACTAATTTCACAAATGTACCACAGGCATAAATAAATAATCAATGAAAGAATCCTTCTCAAATTTAAATGAAATCGGAGAAAGTTGCAGCACTTGCTTTCAGTTTAGTGCTGGCAGAGCTCAAGTGAGCTTGTGCCAGTTCTGGAATAACAAAAAAAATATTTTGGTACTAACTAGTTTCATTTTGTCCAAACCTATTTTATTAAGTTCAGGTAAGATTTTTTTTTTTTTTCCCCTAACTATGAACTTGGACTGATAAAACCTGCTATAATACCCCGTTTTGTTAAAGTGAATGTTAAGCGATTACTGCTTAATTTGAAATAATGTCTCTTACATAATCATTTGAACCTCCGATTGGAAAAATTACACAATTTGATTTATTTTTCTGTAAGGGGCATTTCACCATTGTTTGTCAGATGGCTCTGTAAGTAGGCAAAATGGGAGAATGCACAAGATGTTGCCCAAACCAGAAAATGCCGCAGTTTGCTACTTTTTTTCAGCAACTTTTGTTGTTTAGATCCTGGCTCGCTTTCCGGTGTGGCCAAACAGGGTTTCAACAAGTTTAAAAGATGTTATTTGCACTGTTTAGACTATCAGAGTAACTGTTACAAAATAAAATAATGTATCTATGTTTTTTTGAACATGCATTGTTGAAATAACTGTTTTGATGAGCCGGTAAGTAAACTAGAATCAGATAGTTTTGAGGTTCTGACTGAATTTTTTTATGAGGTGAAAGCCTGCTGCAGGGATACTCATAGTTACACAAGACCAGCTTTAGAGCTAACAAAAATAGCAGCATGTCTTTGGAAATCAACATAAAAGGGAAAATGCCATATATAAGATATATCATAAGCAAGCCTGCTAAAGTCCAAGTGATATGAGGTGGCATTGCTTCCTGTTGCCCTATTGTACCATCCACCACAATTTTCAGTGTATTTTTTTCAGTACTTTTTAAGACAGCTTGTGACAGTGTTCTAATTAAGTATAGAAGTCAAATGTTTTCTGATTTGGTCAAGTAATGGATTAAAGACAGCACAATTAAGTCAAAGTTAATAAAGGCAAATCACTTTACACACCTGCACTATATTATCCTTAATTACAGAACAGATTTTACATCTGAGTAACCCATAACATTAACATATTTTTTTGAAGTACATAAAAACATTGTGTGTGTTTGGAAATTAAAAGCAGGGACAATGTATCCTGAAATAGTCTAGTTCTTTGCCCATGACCATCCCAATATTTCTGGGAGTGCAGTTCCATGCAGCTTTGTACCAGAATAAATAGACTTGGAAGTAAAATGCTTTTCATACAAGCGAAAATAGCATACAAACATACATTATATGATTAGCTTCTTACCAGGCACTTTATAGCAGTGTAACAGAAGAAAATGCCCTAGGTGTGTTTCTCCTCAGAAGAAACATGTCGAGGAGGCCAAACATGTAGAATGTGGAGCATTTATTAAAAGCTAAACACACAAGGGAAGGATAAATAATGGAGAACAAGTGAAATGCAAACAAAAGCAATTATGTGTACAAATACCACGTAAACTAATTGCACAATTCTAACTTGGTTACAACAAGTTTTTACTCATTTTGAGTAAAATCAATTTAAGTTAGCTGAGTTATAGCAACACACCCCAGTAATCATCTTTTTGAGTGTGGGCTTAGATAAATCCTCAGGTTTTCTACCTTGTGTGGTTGCTTGACTCATTAACTCACCTTTAAGGTTACCACCAAGCAGTCCCTTTCTCATCTTCCATCTCACTTTATTCCATTTCTCTCTCCCTATAAAGTACAGGAATTTAATGAGTTTCAGCACTATGCTCATCAGTTTCCCATTAAAGATGATTGAATTGGTTCTATTGGTTTCCTCCATGAACACCATGATATGTCCACTTTGTTGCCATCAGTGATAAAGCAAATACTTGAGACAATTTTCCAAGATAAAAGAAAAATAGTGTTAGTATATCATGTTCCCTCAACTCATCAAAAAATAGAATGTGAAAAAATGTAGTAATACATTGAGTTCTTGCTAAATCAGTAAAGGGTTTAATTTAGTGTTTTTCTGTATTTCACACTGGTAATCTTATACAGTATTTAAATGCACATTGTGTGTTGCATTTCAGATTTTATATATATATATATATATATATATATATATATATATATATATATATAGATATATAGATATATATAGATATATATAGATATATAGATATATAGATATATAGATAGATATAGATATATATATAGATATATATATAGATATTGTAGCAGTAGATGCTCGTGTCCACCTCTCGAACCCTCAGGTACCACTCTGATGACCAGGTGAATGTATAAATTATATTTATTTTATAATTATACTGTAGTGCACCAAGCACTCTCCTCCACACACTCATTAAACACAATACTCTCTACTATAACCAATACCTCCTCTCCCAGACACGTCGCCACCCTACCTCCCAGCTCAGCTCAGTGTCTGGGCTTACCCATAGTCCTTTTATAGCCCCTGACCCGGAAGTGGCTCCAAGCCAAACCCACAAGTCCGTTTTCCTTCCGGGTCAGGGCAAAGTCCTTTTCTTCATCCCGGGAGCACATCGCTTCTTCCAGTCACGTGACTGGGATGCACTCCCGGGTTATAGGGCATGCCAGAGCCCACTAGCCCCCCTACAGCGACTCCTGGCGGCCCCCAAGGTATCCAGCAGGGCTGTGTCAAAACACCACAAAGTCCATGAGGCCCTGCTGGAACTCGGGGCGCAAATATGCTGTCCGGAGGGCTCCTCCTAGCGGCCTGGGGGTGACGACCGGAGTCCATAGCCGGTCGTCTGTCACAATATATATATAGATAGATATATAGATATATATAGAGAGAGATCTCTATCTATAGATGTTACTTTGTATTATTTGACAGTAACCTTCTATGCTCTGCTTCTCACAACTGAGAAGGGTGTGGCGGATGTTTGCCCACTTGCAGACCAACCACATGCGATACCTGGTAGGTAACCACCCATACAATCAGATTGTGTTTCAGACTACGAATGCTATGAATACAGTGATCCCTCGCTATATCGCGCTTCGCCTTTCGCGGCTTCACTCCATCGCGGATTTTATATGTAAGCATATTTAAATATATATTGCGGATTTTTCGCTGCTTCGCGGGTTTCTGCGGACAATGGGTCTTTTAATTTCTGGTACATGCTTCCTCAGTTGGTTTGCCCAGTTGATTTCATACAAGGGACGCTATTGGAAGATGGCTGAGAAGCTACCCAACTTACTTTCTCTCTCTCTCTCTCTTGCGCTGACGTAGGGGGGTGTGAGCAGGGGGGCTGTTCGCACACCTAGACGATAGGGACGTTGCACTGTGTGCAGCTGCTTCCTGAAGGACATGCTGCACGGTGCTTCGCATACTTAAAAGCTCAAAGGGCACGTATTGATTTTTGCTTGAAAAACAAACTCTCTCTCTCTCTTTCTCTCTTTGTCTGCTCCTGACGGAGGGGGTGTGAGCTACCGCCTTCAACAGCTTTGTGCCGCGGTGCTTCGCATACTTAAAAGGCAAACAGCCCTATTGATTTGTTTGCTTTTGTCTCTCTCTATCACTGTGACATGATCTGCTCCTGACAGGCATTCCTTTGAAGAGGAAGATATGTTTGCATTCTTTTAATTGTGAGACGAAACTGTGATCTCTGTCTTGTCATGGAGCACAGTTTAAACTTTTGAAAAAGAGACAAATGTTTGTTTGCAGTGTTTGAATAACGTTCCTGTCTCTCTACAACCTCCTGTGTTTCTGCGCAAATCTGTGACCCAAGCATGACAATATAAAAATAACCATATAAACATATGGTTTCTACTTCGCGGATTTTCTTATTTCGCGGGTGGCTCTGGAACGCAACCCCCGCGATGGAGGAGGGATTACTGTATATATATATATATATATATATATATATATATATATATATATATGTATATATATATATGTATATATATATATATGTATATATAAGTGGAAGGGTACAACCAATATTATTAATAATAATATTTTCTTCTCAGCAGACACATGGTGTAATTTATTTTTGGAGTGTGCCATGGCTGAACCTAACCAGATAACAATGGAGAATGTGATTACACTTTCAATTATGGCTTTGGAAAATTGAGCTAGGATTGACTAGGAAATATTTTACTATTTTTCTTTAGTTGGCGTTAGAACTGCAATCGCTGCTGTGAATTTTTAGTGATGTAGGTGGTTTAAAGGTCCCAGCTGAGGGTGTTTGTGATAATTGTGCCCAAAAATTTGAAGGATTCCACTATATTGACAGCAAAATCATTATTATTTTCTAGTTGGAAAGGTTGTAACTGCTGTTGGTGAAAGTCTATGACCATTTTGATTGTCTTGAAGGTGTTGAGCACTAGTTTGTTGGAAGCACACCAAGCCACAAGACAAGACACCTCTTTTCTATAATGTTTCGTTGCCATTAGTAATTAGACAAATAATGGTGGTGTCATCAGCAAACTATAATGTTTCGTTGCCATTAGTAATTAGACAAATAATGGTGGTGTCATCAGCAAACTTAATGATTTTAAGGATCAGTGGACCTACAGTCATTGGTGTACAAGCAATATAGTAAGGGGGAAGTAAACAGCCTTGAGGGGTATCTGTATGGAGACAGTCAGAGAGGTAGGAACCCACATGAACGTATTGCTTCCGGTTTACCAGAAAACTGTAAATCCATTTACAGATGGAAGGATTCAGTCTGTAGAAGTTTAGTTAACAAATGTTCAGGAACAGTGGTGTTAAAAGCTGAACTGAAGCCAACAAACAGTATTCTGACATAAGTTCCTTTACAGTCTAGATGCTTCAGCACAAAATGAAGGCCCATGTTGATGGCATCGTCTACAGATCTATCTGCTTGATATACAAACTGACTATTGAATAACAAGAGTTTAAATGAGAATTTGCAGTACATATAAGTCATCAAACTGTGGTCTGCCTGGCTTACATTTATGGAGATGGGACTGCATATGAAGGGATGCTAAATATTTAAACATCTGACACAACTGTATATATTTCATCAGAAAGAACATTCTATTTACAGATCATCATTGCCAACACTGTTGAAATTAATGGTATACTGTATATTGCTAGTTATTTTTAATAATTTCTCTAACTGAATCTGTTGTTGGAAGTGTGAATGGTCTTGTACTGTGTGCCATAAGGGACAGAGTGAGAAAAGCATCTGTGCAGGATAGCTGAGGTCCTTAATAATCCTGTGTGCCTTTCTAAGGCAGTGTGCATTATTTTTGTCCTGAACAGACAGGAGCTTGGTACCAGTAATATTCTTTGCTGTGGTATATACATTGTTTAAGAGTCATAGACAATTATTTTCTTTATTTAAGATGTGTTTTATAATTAGATCTGCCACCATGCTCATTTGAAAGGAGGCTTATACTGAAGGGTAATGAGGAAACTGTCCATATGTGAAACCTAAGTTTAAAATGTGCCAGTTTTCAAGTTAAAAGTATTTTTGTGTCTTGATTTGCAAAGTTGAAAGGAAATTGACCCTGTCCTTGCATTAAATGCCATCAGTCAGTAAGTCTCTGGAAATGGTGTACACATTAATTTTTAAAGAGACATACTCTATTTGTGTCATTAGACTGCCGTAGAAGATTAAATTATCAGGAGAAAATCCATGATGTTTCCTTTTTCTGAGACATTCTTGATTGAACATTCCAAGAGTGGAGGAAAGGTATTGCATGTTAAGCATACCTGTACAGTTACATTATATCTGTCTTCTAATTAATCATTATTTTGTTGTACATTTCAAAAACTCAATGTTATCGTGCACTTTACATAGCACATATGAATTCAAAAGGACAAGTAGTATATTGCTTATGATTATTGATCCTTTCATTTGTTTTAGATAATGTATTGATATAAAATGAGACTACTTTGAAAAGTTGGTTGACTATGTGAAGAGCGTGTAGAGTGTTCTCAGTCTAGTAGAATTATATTTGACAATACTTTTTTGTATCTGTGTGTATCTGGTTGGAATTTTTTTTTTTACCCAATGACAGAAAGTTGTTCCATTCTTACTTAATGTACTGTGCTGTGTGTGCTGAATACTTCATGTATAGTAGCGCTATGTGTGAAAACCAAGATTAGATGTTACAGGAGACAGAATATGTACTGTTTACTTTGCGATAAATTTTGTCTAAGTCATTTGTTGTTACCTTTTATAATGTTGTTACGCAGTGGTAGCGCTGCTGCCTCGCAGTTAGGAGACCCGGGTTCGCTTCCCGGGTCCTCCCTGCGTGGAGTTTGCATGTTCTCCCTGTGTCTGTGTGGGTTTCCTCCGGGCACTCCGGTTTCCTCCCACAGTCCAAAGACATGCAGGTTAGGTGGATTGGTGATTCTAAATTGGCCCTAGTGTGTGCTTGGTGTGTGGGTGTGCTTGGTGTGTGTCCTGCGGTGAGTTGGCACCCTGCCCGGGATTGGTTCCCTGCCTTGTGCCCTGTGTTGGCTGGGATTGGCTCCTGCAGACCCCCGTGACCCTGTGTTCGGATTCAGCGGGTTGGATTATGGATGGATGGATGGATGTTGTTACTTTCAGAATAAGGGGGTTGTAGATTACAGCTTGTGTGTTTGTGCTAGTCTTTGTTGCCTCCTTGTGGAAGTCTGGGCACATTACAATTTTTTTTCTTTCATATCACAGAGTTTGTTAAACTTTCTTACATCTTACATCTTTATTACATCTTGCCTGAAGAAGGGGCCTGAGTTGCCTCGAAAGCTTGCATATTGTAATCTTTCTAGTTAGCCAATAAAAGGTGTCATTTTGCTTGGCTTTAAACTTTCTTGTATGTGATTTTCATATTCTTTTTTTTTTATTACATTTGTATCCTTCAACAAAATGAGTGTAGTGTTTAATGATATTAGCTGTTTAGTTTCTCATTTCTGATGTCATTATCTATGAGCTTCAGGAATATTCTTAGTCCAACAACTTGCTGTGACTTTATTCTTTGTTTTTAAAGGCAATGAAAGAGGTTGGCAAGCTGGGATGGCTGTAAATTTGTCAGTGCAACACGGGAATTGAGCAGTAGGAGATACCAGTGGTATTCTTTCAAATGACTGAGGCATTTTAAAGTCAAGTATTATGTCTGATAATTCAGGAATACCTGGAACCAGTACAGTGAGTGACTGACTGGTGTTTTTTTTTTGTCAACTGTAAGATAGTACATGATTCAGAGATGTTTCCAAGAGAACTGGAGTAGACCCCAGATGTGGTCATAGGATGGGATTTAAAATGCCCTTGTGGTCTGAGTGGTGTTAAACGTGGAGTTGGGAGAAGAGACAGGTGGTAATAATAATAATAATAATAATAATAATAATTATTATACAGGTAAAGGTTTGTCTGGAAGAACGATGAAAAGCTAGAGACAGTGGAAAAAATGGTATTAGAGGTGCTTAAAGGATAAATTTATGTATGTATTTTTTTAGATCAGGTATTCATAATCAAAATGCATATTGATTTGCCACATGAAACTGAATTCAAAATTGAACATTATTTTTAAAATAAAAAAAATAAATATTTCTAGGCAGCTTTGGGTTTTATAATTTAGCTAATTGTCTTGTTGTCCCAACTTGAAAAGGCATTAAAACTTAATGAATGTCTTTTTTCAAGCCAAAATGTTATAAAATATTGATCTGCTTCTTGAGATTGCACACACTACAAAACAGTATGTGCATATCATTTTTAAGATTGAAAAAATGCTAAACATTGTTGTGAGATTCAGCAATTTTAAAAGGACACAGGCTGTGTGCTTCAGTTTGCTGCTTACTCTTACTCAGTAGCAGTAGCAGAAGCAGATTCACCTTGGAAAGTTACTGCAAAGTTCTGTTATTGACATTATTGAATGGTGATGCCCAGATGTGAATTACTTTTTTTGTTCTGTAGACAGTAACTGATAAAAGTCACACTTGTGATTGCTCGTATTTCGTCACTATATGGAAGATTATTCTGTTTTTTTACAAAAATATTGCCTGTAGAAATGATGATGCTGAGTGATAGCACATGTGCTTCAATGGTCTAAGTGAGAGAAAGATTGCAATCAAGTGACAAGAACTGAAAGATGTTATAGGCATTCTAAGGTTGAGGTTTGGTACGTTCAGTACAGATATGGTGCAGAGTTGTGGCACAGAGCTGTCATTCCTATATCACAGTCCCAGGTTCTGCATGAGGTTTGCTTGTTCTCCCTATGTATTTATGGATTGATTGGTATCAGTGAGTGTCAGTGAGTTTACTCACTCAAAAATGTGGTTGTCAGTTCTTTTATTACTATATTCCCAGCAAGAGGAACTTGCAATAACTTTGACTTGGGGGAATAATACCAAACTTATCCTTTAGTAAGAGTAAATGCAATAGGCATCCTCTCTGATAGGAAAGCAAAGAAAACAGTTAAAAAGAGTTAGGCAGTTTAATTTCCCTTTTGTTTGATACATGGTATACTTTCTTGTTCTCCAGTCTTTGTGTTTAATGTTCATTTAACAAAGCACCTTTTTTGGGGTCCTCTTGAAACTGTCTAGGGTTCAAGGACAGCTTTAGAGTTTTTCCATCTAATCCACAAAACACACACAGTCTCAAATATTTCTTCTCACAATGTTTTCAGAGTTATGGATTACCTAATTCTTCATTGTAATAATATGTGACTAAGTATACTTTTGTAAATTGTTTTGAATATTCAAGAGAACAATTATTTATAGCAGTAACATGCTTATGTAAAGAATATTTTTTTATGCCTTTTTAATCTTAATGCATGATTCAAGTGGGTACCCATTTTCTTTGATTGTTAGGTTTATAAAGCATTAAAATGTGTAGCATGTGTATTCAAGAACAAAATACACACATACTGTATATATAAGTTTCAGTTGTACTTTTTATTTTATTTTTTTTATGCCAAATTACATATAAATGATTATATAATGAAGACATTTCTCTAGTATCTTATTTTAGCAACTGTAATGGTTCACCAAATGAAATTTTTAATATGGGATATTAACATTCTGTTCCATGCTAGTCCAAACATATTGATCAGATAAACACATTAATTTGCCTTTTGTAGTTTTTGTTCATGTAAAACAAGACAGTTTCAGCATTGCTTTAATCCATGGCTCATTTGCCTTCCTTGTGGAGTTTACATCTCTCTTTGTGTTTATCTCTTTTCACTGGGTTTCTTTCACATTCCAGAGACATGCGCTTTGGTTAATAACAACTCTAGATGCTCTTTTGAGAGCTTATATTGAAAATGAGAAGGACATTTTGGGATGAATGTTGACACAAAACTATAGTAGCCATTTATGCATGAGGTGTCCCACTGGCAGGATTCCGGCATATTTTAAAGTTGTTTATGTATGTCGCAATAAACCCATAAATCAATCTAAAGCAATAATGGTATTTTTACACACACATACACAAGAGTCTTCTGTTTCAATTAACACACAAGTTTTCATGTTGTTTGCTCTCTTTAATTAGTAAAATATGTGATTTGTGCATACGTATGCCAAGGTAAGCAGAGCGTCACAACCGAGCGAATCTGCCTTTATCAAAGATCCGTAAACATAAAGGTAATATCTGTGTCAGAGGAGGGTTCGTCTTGTTGGATAGCTTTTACATTCAGTGGTGATGCTGATACATGGATGGATTCTGGAAACCCCATGTGGATTGAGTCTCTCACTGATGTCTTTATTGTCGCTCGGATTGTCCATTGCTTATGTCAAATGACCACGTGGTATTCCGGACCATATTATTACACACAGATAACTGATGCACAGCTTGTACCAAAAGCTTTGATCGAAAATGATGTGCAAGCACCTTATCTTGTCAAGGATGTTTTATGTGATAATAAAGAAAGAAAATCTGCTTAGACTTGCAAACATAAAAAGGCAATTATTTAAAATGCATAGTATTACATTATCTTCCCAGGCTTTCACAGCATTGTCCTGTGTAAAACTGTTTCAAAGAGTTTATTTTCAGGTCATCACAGTCTTTCCCTTGGGGGGAACTTTTGTGTATTGATACTGTATTTTGATTTTAAATATGCATCATACTCTGTATATACAGTGGTGTGAAAAACTATTTGCCCCCTTCCTGATTTCTTATTCTTTTGCATGTTTGTCACACAAAATGTTTCTGATCATCAAACACATTTAACCATTAGTCAAATATAACACAAGTAAACACAAAATGCAGTTTGTAAATGGTGGTTTTTATTATTTAGGGAGAAAAAAAAAATCCAAACCTACATGGCCCTGTGTGAAAAAGTAATTGCCCCCTGAACCTAATAACTGGTTGGGCCACCCTTAGCAGCAATAACTGCAATCAAGCGTTTGCGATAACTTGCAATGAGTCTTTTACAGCGCTCTGGAGGAATTTTGGCCCACTCATCTTTGCAAAATTGTTGTAATTCAGCTTTATTTGAGGGTTTTCTAGCATGAACCGCCTTTTTAAGGTCATGCCATAGCATCTCAATTGGATTCAGGTCAGGACTTTGACTAGGCCACTCCAAAGTCTTCATTTTGTTTTTCTTCAGCCATTCAGAGGTGGATTTGCTGGTGTGTTTTGGGTCATTGTCCTGTTGCAGCACCCAAGATCGCTTCAGCTTGAGTTGACGAACAGATGGCCGGACATTCTCCTTCAGGATTTTTTGGTAGACAGTAGAATTCATTGTTCCATCTATCACAGCAAGCCTTCCAGGTCCTGAAGCAGCAAAACAACCCCAGACCATCACACTACCACCACCATATTTTACTGTTGGTATGATGTTCTTTTTCTGAAATGCTGTGTTCCTTTTACACCAGATGTAACGGGACATTTGCCTTCCAAAAAGTTCAACTTTTGTCTCATCAGTCCACAAGGTATTTTCCCAAAAGTCTTGGCAATCATTGAGATGTTTCTTAGCAAAATTGAGACGAGCCCTAATGTTCTTTTTGCTTAACAGTGGTTTGCGTCTTGGAAATCTGCCATGCAGGCCGTTTTTGCCCAGTCTCTTTCTTATGGTGGAGTCGTGAACACTGACCTTAATTGAGGCAAGTGAGGCCTGCAGTTCTTTAGACGTTGTCCTGGGGTCTTTTGTGACCTCTCGGATGAGTCGTCTCTGCGCTCTTGGGGTAATTTTGGTCAGCCGGCCACTCCTGGGAAGGTTCACCACTGTTCCATGTTTTTGCCATTTGTGGATAATGGCTCTCACTGTGGTTCGCTGGAGTCCCAAAGCTTTACAAATGGCTTTATAACCTTTACCAGACTGATAGATCTCAATTACTTCTGTTCTCATTTGTTCCTGAATTTCTTTGGATCTTGGCATGATGTCTAGCTTTTGAGGTGCTTTTGGTCTACTTCTCTGTGTCAGGCAGCTCCTATTTAAGTGATTTCTTGATTGAAACAGGTGTGGCAGTAATCAGGCCTGGGGGGTGGCTACGGAAATTGAACTCAGGTGTGATACACCACAGTTAGGTTATTTTTTAACAAGGGGGCAATTACTTTTTCACACAGGGCCATGTAGGTTTGGATTTTTTTTCTCCCTAAATAATAAAAACCATCATTTAAAAACTGCATTTTGTGTTTACTTGTGTTATATTTGACTAATGGTTAAATGTGTTTGATGATCAGAAACATTTTGTGTGACAAACATACAAAAGAATAAGAAATCAGGAAGGGGGCAAATAGTTTTTCACACCACTGTAAATCTGATTCTTGTGTGTTTAATTCTTCTTTATTGCCACACCTTCTCTGATTCTTTGTTCCCACATTCCCATGAGATATTAAGATATGAATGGACTTTTTCATTCCTCTGTTTGGTGCATCTTCCTGTAATGGAATAGTGCTAGAAAAGATATCAAAAGTGTATACTACACATGTGAAATGGAAAAAGAGAGCAAATTAAATATAGGTTAATAGGGTCATTATTATCACATACAGTAGATAAGAGTAAAATTCTTTCTTCATCTGCGAATCAACATAAATCACTCTGATACAGTAATTATTAAGTACGTCTACCTGACCTCGAGACTTCTGTGAAAAAAGCATAGTTAAATTTAGTAGGGAAAATGCATACTTTAGATAGATAGATAGATAGATAGATAGATACTTTATTAATCCCAAGGGGAAATTCACATTCTCCAGCAGCAGCATACTGATACAAAAAACAATATTAAATTAAAGATTGATAATAATGCAGGTAAAAACAGACAATAACTTTGTATAATGTTAACGTTTACCCGCCTGGGTGGAATTGAAGAGTCACATAGTTTGGGGGAGGAACGATCTTCTCAGTCTGTCAGCAGAGCAGGACAGTGACAGCAGTCTGTCGCTGAAGCTGCTCTTCTGTCTGGAGATGACACTGTTTAGTGGATGCAGTGGATTCTCCATAATTGATAGGAGCCTACTTAGCGCCCGTCGCTCTGCCACAGATGTTAAACTGTCCAGCTCTATGCCAACAATAGAGCCTGCCTTCCTGACCAGTTTGTCCAGGCATGAGGCGTCTTTCTTCTTAATGCTGCCTCCCCAGCACACCACCGCGTAGAAGAGGGCGCTCGCCACAAACTTTCCTTTGGAGGACTTTGTTATGAACTGGATAGCTATTATTTAGATAATTAGTCCACTTCTGGTTATACATTACTTTAATCTCAGCAGACCAAGCAAAATGAAAGATGCATTTGTCCACCACAAGAATATGTCTAAGCAGACTACACAATATTTAAAATATTTTACACCCCTGCAGTAGACTGGCACACCATCTATGGTTAGGTCCCACCTTGAGACTGATGCTGTCTGTATAGGTTTTTAACACCCTGTAACCCTAGTGTTGATCAGATAAATGGTGTATCACTTTGAAGTGGTATAAAATAGTAATGGATGTGCTTGGAGAAAGCTTTTTTTTCTCTCTCTCTGTCCCACGATACCCCTGCCCCCTCCACCAACCCCCCCCCCCAAAGTGAAGTGGTGATATTTCTTGCCAATGCATACTTCCTTCTGTTTAACTAAGGGCATGATACTCCTTAACTCCTGTATTTGGGGTTCTTCAGGGTCTTTCAAGCTCAGACCTGGGACGATGCTATGGTTTCCATTCCAAACAATTTCACAAATGGAAACTAATTCCTGTGTTTTAAGTAAACTTTTCTTTTAACTCTGCTACTATTTTATGTTTATTCTATAGTCAGAATTAACAACATTAAAATTTAAGACACATGCCCAAATAAAAAGTGGAATTGTTTGGAATGAACACCTGTGTTTAGGCTGCAGTACTTCTGGAATGGAGAATGAATTCCCAGATGGGTTTCCCACCATTGGATCTCTTTCAGCTCTGCAGTTAGAATCATCAACTTTGTCTTTTATTATTGTGGAAATACAAACTACATAAAATAAGAACTCTTCACCTTTTTCTTTGCACAGAGTAATTGATCTTCCACATGGATATTTTATCTGGTCATAACATGGTGAGTGCTGTCACATCCTTGTAGAGTTTGGACCAAATGGCTAAGGGTCACTTCCAAGCTTGTGTTGCATTCTGTTTGGCGTTTTTCTTACCGGATTTCTAAAGTGTTATTAAACACAATGTTATTTTGAAGAAAGGCAGAAAGTTGGCCCTTAGTGTTTGCAGTTAGATTTAACCATATGCTTTCCAGGACTGCAGCATTTGTTGCAAGGGCCTTGTATAAGAAAATCCTACTCCTAAAAACTGCATGAATATAAAGAAATCATAAATATTTGAGAAATCATTTTATTACAAACATTCATTACATTAAGCATTTACTTTATAATTAAATTCAGGAAATCTCCATATGTTGTAGACCACTAAAACAGTTTTCACCTTGAAAGCACAAGCAGCTATTCAGAGAATGCAGTTTGTATATTAAGGAATCATTCTCCCTGTCTGTATTCTGCTAAACTTTTCAGTCAGACAAACGTACGTGTGAAGTGAAGCACTACTCAATTTACACAGTTTACAGAAACTTTTTTTTTTTAAGTTTAGAACGTTCATTTTAAGAATAGTGTTGTCTTCAGATTCTTAATTCTTTAATGTTTGCTAAATTTTGACTATTATTTAATACTGCTAGGGTATTGTACTGTGTTAGCCATTATGGATATAATGAGGAGAAGTTAAGCAAAATTACACCTTTTATTGGCTAACTAAAAAGATTACAGTATGCAGGTTTTCTAGTCTTCATCTTTCAGTTTGTTTTCTTGTGTGTGTGTTTCTCCCCTCTCTTTCCAGTCCTGAGACCAGTCTAGAACAGACTGATTTTAGGAATATGTGTATTTGTAACTTTTGAGGGGTGCTACTTTATTACTTATTTGTGGTAAAGGATTTTCTGGAAGAGATGGGGGTAATAATGGTCATTAATTCTGACTGCTGTGTCTGGAAAAAGCCAAAGTTTAGCTATGCTGTGAGGCACAGACAATGAGCTTTTGTTAGTAAGAAATATGATGTGGCTGTCGTAATTTGAAGAGCCGCATTGTATGCCAGTCAACCAACAGCTGCGATAGTCATCTTGCATTTCACCTGGGAAATTCTATCTCTGCTTAGAGACATTTGTTTTGTTTTATATACAAATGTCAAACCTAACTTTTTTTCCTAAGGAGGTTTTTTAAGATTTACTACCCCTTGGTAATTGAAACTTGGATTTCAGACTTGCATATTAGATTGAATTAAGTTAGACTAAACGTACATTTACTAAATTTGATGAACAGGCCTATCTAAACATTTTTTGTATAGTTTTGATGCAAGATGGTAAACCTTTTTTGACTTAATTCAGCAGGTTAAGACTAATTTTACAATTTGCATTTTAATATTTTAAATATTCCAAAAATGCAATTATCTGCAGATATTTTTCATGTGAATTTTTTAATGGAGTTAGTAAAGGGCTGTCGTCTTGTGCATCTCCAAAAGTTTAAGGGTGGAAGGTAGTTTGCTGAAAAAGAAAATGGAGGCACAGTGTATAGCCTTCATCATTTGTGTGACTAAAGAAAAACCGTGACTTCTTCTTTCGGCTGCTCCCATTAGGGGTTGCCACAGCGGATCATCTTCTTCCATAAAAGAAAAACAGACTACTCTTACAAAAAAAAAAAAAAGGGAAGCAGGAACAAATATTTGGGAGATAAATGGAGTGAAAGACGAGAATAGATGTTTTTAAAAAAAAAAAAAAAAAAAGTAGACCCTGATTAAAGTGAAGGAAGAGATTAAAAAGTTAATTGGCCATTTAGTCCCAGATTAAAGTGTGATTTAAGCCTGAGAATGAGATTAGCTGCCTCTGACCTTTCTTTGAAAGTTGTCTTTGACACCCTGTGAAAAAGCAGAAACATAGAGATTAGTGTGGTTATGAATAAGGCACGTTGCCACACCCACCACATGACAAACCACCTCAGGATCCCAAATTAGGACCTGAGCTCAGCCATGCAATGAGTAACTCCTCAGCACCAACCAGTCCTGCCACCAACCCCTGAGTTTTCCCTGCAAGTTGATGGACCTGTTTGCAGGGCTGGATGCAGGTTATTGTCATACCCAGGATAGAGCAATTGCAGGTTAAGGATCTTGCTCAAGGGCCCAACGGAGTGGAATCGCTTCTGGTATTTACAGGATTCAAACCATCAACCTTCCGATTGCCGACACAGATCCCTAGCCTCAGAGCCACCACTCCGCCCAGACTTTTTGTAAGGCAGTTGAAATTTAACCGTTTCAATATGCTCCCTAAAATGGTCAGCAGGTAATCATGTTTTTACAATGTAAATGGCTGGCTAATTTTTTGAATAAATGCAGTAAATCTGGTTTTTGAACTCACAGGAGTCTGATCTGTATAATATTATTTATTTTTACTGCAGAGGAAAGAGTCTCTGCTTTGTAAAGTGATTTGCAGAAAAGACGTTTGTGTTAGGTTAGATTGTTAACAGAAAAGTATTGTAAGTTTATCAGGAAAAAGGTCTCCTTTGAAAAGAACTGAAAGTAAAATTTTATTCAGTGAACTGTGTGAGAGAGTGAGTGCCGGAGTAGAATAAAAGTTTGTACTCTTAATGGTTATTTTTGGGTGGATATTGCAAGATCTACACCTGGCTCATTCGAGTCCATGGTCCATAGTATGAGAGAGATGTCATCATTGATGAAGCTCCTCATTTTGATTGCTTCATTAACACTAGAATTACCAGAGCCTACGAAAAAACTCGTAAATCCGCCCCACCTTAAATCGCGTCTTAAATCCGTTTGCACATCTCCGCCAGAGTCTTTTGTCATCTAAATGTGCTGATAAACAAAAGCTACTAGCAGCCAGCTATTCCATCCCCCCACCGACTTAGAATGAACTTCTCTTAGCTCATGCCTTGCCTTGATTTGATTATCTGGGATTGAAGTGGAGTTTTAGAGTGGAAATAATTCTAGCGTTATTTGGAATACACGCATTTCATGTGTGTTCCATTTCTATAGTAGTCTGTGCAAACACATTTTTAAAACAGAAACGTTTTTCATATTCTAATAGTAAATGACAAAATGTAGGCATAAACTATATAACGTATGAAGCCTGAAGTCCATATATCAAAGAAACACTTTCACAAAAGGTACAAATAAGAGAACACGTGCGCTTTTATTCAAAAATATAACTGCACAAAAAAAAAAAGCCGCGTTAGCATGCCACATTGACACTCTTACTACAACCGCCGCGGTGGCGTAATGGTATCAGCCCCTGACTGGGAATCAGAGGGTGGCGAGTTCGATCCCGCACGGCTCCACTTCGAGAAATGAACTGCTCTTATTCTTACAATTTTAGAATAACAACATAAATTTGATTTCAGTCTGTAACAGCCGGTGTAACTTATGATACTGGTAAAGGTTAGCTTTTTTTTTTTTTTTTTTAATTCACTTTTCATTCTCACAGTCGCATTCAGAATCAATCCATACAACCCCATCTGACACAGCTGGTTTCACATAAATAAAAGTGCACTTTTATTCAAGACTATAACCGAAGAATAAAGAAAGCAAGTTACAGTTGGTGGTTGATACGACAGCTTGCGTGGTGCAATGTTAAGAACTGCTGATTTCCGATCCGTGCTATATAAAATCATCACATTCAAATATTAACAGTTCCCACACACCCAAGGTCTGCCATTCCTACATTTACGACATGTGTACTTGTTGCAGTGTACACACCTCTCTGTGCTATGGTTCCTATTACAGTGAATGAGCACCTGACACTGTACTTTCTTCCCTGGGGGAAGCTGAGGTCTTAGAACGGAAGTTTGTTGATGCTGTATCATCTTTTCTTTTTCCATCGCCTTTTCCTGTAAGAAGCGATGACGAAGTTCCTCTGCAAGGTGAGCCATGAACACTCTTCTTTTCTCAGTGGACCCTGTGCATGCCTTATACAGTACGTGTGCGTTCATCGCTGCTAGGTCAAGGATGTTGTAGAACACAGCAACCGGCCACCTGCGTGTTCCTGTTCGCACTGAATAAGCACGCGCCTTCTGGTCCATGATGTCAACGCCACGCTGGGGAAAAAAGAAAGACAAATATATGTGACATTTTGAAGAAATCATTTTATCACCAGAATAGCACCAGAATACTTCGTCACACTAATATTTTTTTCATTAGCATACCTTCATGTGGTTGTAGTCTGTGACCGTGTTTGTTTTTTTTTTTTTTTTTTTATCTTGCCCAATCTCCACATCATGGTGCATTGTGCTGAGAATGCAGACAGACTTCATCTTTTTGGGCACATACACTGTCAGCATGGCACTGGGAGATCTAAACACCAGCGTGGAGAATTGTTCGTGTACTGAACTGACTTTAGCTGCAGGTGGAAGTTCCCGTCGCACTTTATTCATGGTGCCAAGCAGAGTTGTATTGCGGTGCAGCAGTCTATTAGCCAGCGAAAGTGACGTGAAGAAGTTGTCTGTTGTTACGGTTCTGCCTTTGTCCAGAAATGGCTCCATAAGCTTTATGACCACAGACTCAGAAAGTCTTTCTCCCGTGGGACGACTGGGATCTTTTCCTAAATAAGGAGTGGCATTGCACATGTACTTTGTCTCCAAATCTGCCGCAATCCAAAAAGGCAGAACCGTAACAACAGGCAACTTCTTCACGTCACTTTCGCTGGCTAATAGACTGCTGCACCACAATACAACTCTGCTTGGCACCATGAATAAAGTGCGACGGGAACTTCCACCTGCAGCTAAAGTCAGTTCAGTACACGAACAATTCTCCACGCTGGTGTTTAGATCTCCCAGTGCCATGCTGACAGTGTATGTGCCCAAAAAGATGAAGTCTGTCTGCATTCTCAGCACAATGCACCATGATGTAGAGATTGGGCAAGATAAAAAAAAAAAAAAAAAACCAAACACGGTCACAGACTACAACCACATGAAGGTATGCTAATGAAAAAAATATTAGTGTGACGAAGTATTCTGGTGCTATTCTGGTGATAAAATGATTTCTTCAAAATGTCACATATATTTGTCTTTCTTTTTTCCCCAGCGTGGCGTTGACATCATGGACCAGAAGGCGCGTGCTTATTCAGTGCGAACAGGAACACGCAGGTGGCCGGTTGCTGTGTTCTACAACATCCTTGACCTAGCAGCGATGAACGCACACATACTGTATAAGGCATGCACGGGGTCCACTGAGAAAAGAAGAGTGTTCATGGCTCACCTTGCAGAGGAACTTCGTCGTCGCTTCTTACAGGAAAAGGCAATGGAAAAAGAAAAGATGATACAGCATCAACAAACTTCCGTTCTAAGACCTCAGCTTCCCCCAGGGAAGAAAGTACAGTGTCAGGTGCTCATTCACTGTAATAGGAACCATAGCACAGAGAGGTGTGTACACTGCAACAAGTACACATGTCGTAAATGTAGGAATGGCAGACCTTGGGTGTGTGGGAACTGTTAATATTTGAATGTGATGATTTTATATAGCACGGATCGGAAATCAGCAGTTCTTAACATTGCACCATGCAAGCTGTCGTATCAACCACCAACTGTAACTTGCTTTCTTTATTCTTCGGTTATAGTCTTGAATAAAAGTGCACTTTTATTTATGTGAAACCAGCTGTGTCAGATGGGGTTGTATGGATTGATTCTGAATGCGACTGCGAGAATGAAAAGTGAATTTAAAAAAAAAAAAAAAAAAGCTAACCTTTACCAGTATCATAAGTTACACCGGCTGTTACAGACTGAAATCAAATTTATGTTGTTATTCTAAAATTGTAAGAATAAGAGCAGTTCATTTCTCGAAGTGGAGCCGTGCGGGATCGAACTCGCCACCCTCTGATTCCCAGTTAGGGGCTGATACCATTACGCCACCGTGGCGGTTGTAGTAAGAGTGTCAATGTGGCATGCTAACGCGGCTTTTTTTTTGTGCAGTTATATTTTTGAATAAAAGCGCACGTGTTCTCTTATTTGTACCTTTTGTGAAAGTGTTTCTTTGATATATGGACTTCAGGCTTCATACGTTATATAGTTTATGCCTACATTTTGTCATTTACTATTAGAATATGAAAAACGTTTCTGTTTTAAAAATGTGTTTGCACAGACTACTATAGAAATGGAACACACATGAAATGCGTGTATTCCAAATAACGCTAGAATTATTTCCACTCTAAAACTCCACTTCAATCCCAGATAATCAAATCAAGGCAAGGCATGAGCTAGGAGAAGTTCATTCTAAGTCGGTGGGGGGATGGAATAGCTGGCTGCTAGTAGCTTTTGTTTATCAGCACATTTAGATGACAAAGGACTCTGGATGAGAGGTGCAAACGGATTTAAAAGACGCGATTTAAGGTGGGACGGATTTACGAGTTTTTTCGTAGGCTCTGGTAATTCTAGTGTTAAGGAAGTCAACTTCATCAATATGGAGTGTGCTATTGCTGTTTTTAGTGGATGGGACATTAATACCTATCAGTGTGGTTTATGGTAAAAGCTTTCGGCAGGTATCAGTTACTTTAAGCCAGTCAGCCTCACATTTCATCTAGAGCAGTGGTTCTTAATCTTGTTGGAGGTACTGAACCCTACCAGTTTCATATGCACATTCACCGAACCCTTCTTTATTGAAAAATAAAATATGATTTTTTTCAAATTCAAGACATAGGTATATGTTTTACTGGTTTACAAAATGAATCGTGTATTAACATCACTGAGTTCAAAGAATAAAACCAATATAATGCATGAATTCACAACAAATTACATACCTTTTCACAAGGACATAACCTTTTTTAATACTACCACACTGAAATGATTTTAATTTTTAAACTTATGTATTCCAATAATAAACTTATTGTATTATACTATTTAAATCACCTAATTTTCACCAGGCTACAATAATAATGAATATTTACTGCAAATCAGTGTGACTTCTGCTGTTGCCTTTGAGAGACCAGTTCAGAAATGCGTGGCTTCACCTTGGCAATTGCCACTCTCATGTCATTTTCACAACAAAGTCTGTTCCTTTTCTTCGTTTTTATGTCCAGCATCCTCGAAAAAGATTGCTCGCAAAGATATGTTGTAACAAACGGTATAAAAATTTCCAGGGCTTTCCTAGCAATAGTAGGATAACTTACCATTTGTCGACACCAAAACGATGAGAGCGTTGTTGTTCTGAAGAGTTGCTGTTGAATCTGGCTGTGCTGAATTTCAATGATTTCGTCGAGGTATTCATCATTGACATCTGCTGTCTCAATGTCAAACGTAAACGGCTGTCTCACCCATGCTGGATATGACTCTCTTGTAGGGAAGTATCCGTCGAGAGACTTTGCAAGCTCATCTAAGTGCGTGGCAACTGCTTGCTTCAGTTCCTTAGTTACAGAAATATCTCCGATTCCAGACACATCTTCGATCTTACTTACACAGTCGTCCAGAAGGGGAAAGTTTGCGAAGTTATCATTCTTTGTTCGTCGTTTCCATAGCGGCAGCTTTTTTTGAAAAGCCTTCAGGTTTTCTTCCGCTTCGATGATGTTGACTCCCCCACCCTGCATCTGCTGATTGAGATGATTAAGAGCTGCGAATATATCGGCCATGTACGCTAAAATGAGAATGAACCTAGAATTTTTAAAACAATCTGCATGACGATGTTGGTGTTCTCGTAAAAACTGAGTTAATTCCACACGCATAGCAAAAACACGATTCAGCACCCGTCCCCTGGATAACCACCAAACGTTAGAATGGTACAGAAGTACCTCAAATTCAGAACCCATTTCTTTACACAGCTCACTGAAAATGCGGTGCCTTATCGCACAATTTCGCACATAGTTCACACATTCAACTACAATTTTTAATACTTCCGCCATTTCTGGAGGCAAGGTTTTTGTTGCCAGCGCATGCCTGTGCAGAATACAATGCGTAACAATGATGTGTGGTGTGTCAGCTTTCACTAGCGCACCAAAACCAGACTTTCTTCCCAACATGACTGGAGCTCCGTCCATACAAACTGCAGAAACCATATCCCACGAAAGATTGTTGCCTCTGAAGAAGTCATCCACAAGTTTCTTCACATCGGCTGCCTTAGTTGTTGTTGTAAGAGGCTTACAAAATAAAAAATCTTCCTTTATCATGTCATCTTTCACATAGCGCACAAATACAGCAAGTTGACTTAGATTAGAAACGTCTGTGGTCTCGTCGAGTTGGAGGCTGAATTTTGTCAGGCTTGAAATTAGATCTGCAACTACTTGAGCTAAGATGTCTTTGCTCATATCCTCTATTCTTTCATTGATGGTGTCATTTGAAAGAGGAATTTGTGATAATTTAACTTCGGCTGTTTTTCCCAGCATCAGATTTGCCATCTTCAACACAGCTGGTTTTATGAGTGTTTCGCCAATGGTGTGTGGTTTGCCCTGCTTTGCGATCAGGTAAGCAACTTCGTACGATGCTGTTAGGATCGGTTTGTTGATGGGTACAAAACCGAGAGCAGGCAGAGTGGCCTTTTCATCAAATCTGGCTCTCTTTATCTTGAATTCAGCAAGCGTTGTGTTCTTGTATTCCCCATCTCCATGTAGGTTAAGGAAGTGTTCTTTTAGTTTTGCCGGTACTAGACTAGAATTGCTTAACTTGGCATTACAAATCATGCAGATAGGACGCTGACTCCCATCACGTTCTGTTATATATGTGAATCCATGTTGTACATATTCGTCCAACCACTTTCTTTTTTTGTTCGACATAGTTAGTATGGATTAAAATATTAAGAAAGAAATCTCACGACATACTATCACGGCAGTCACAAATCGACTACTGAGTGCACCAAATTCCCTGCAGCACCGATTGGCCGAACAATGTAGCGTAATTACCTACAGCTAATTATGACCAAGCGGGGCGTGTCATACGAATCATTTGAGTCGGGTGCATGTCTTGACCTCCCGGCGCCGAACCCCTGAGACTGACTCACCGAACCCCTAAGGTTCGATCGAACCCAGGTTAAGAACCACTGATCTAGAGGTACTGTCAACAGCTCTACAAAAAACATTTTACTGAGAAGACGCAAGAATTGAAAACCCAGCTAGCCACAACGATGAGCTTGTACTTACAGGACTTATTGCCTGTGTCATAAACCAAGAGAGCCAAGAGTTATACAAGTATCATGATAATGTGCTCCTGTATACATGGATTTATCATCATCAGATAGAAGTGAATGGATCAATCGATGTAAATAGAGAGTTTGGTAAGGCTACCACTTTATATTCCTCTGTAGTTGGAGATTCCCAGCTATTTGACTTGCATGAAGGTAACTGAAGTACACTCATTTTAAGAAACAATGTGACGATGCAGGTTCCGTGCCATGCTCCCATCTTCCACCTGGGAGCTCTGAACCCAACACCGTTGGTAATGTCACCGATGAGCTAGGCAGTGAGGCACAACAATGAAGCAAGGGGATAGTGCAAAAAGTGCAAAGTGCTTTTATTTAAAAATCAACAAACAAAAACAAGTAATCAAAATAAAGTGTAGTGCATCAAAACCTTCAAGTAAACCAATTAAAAACAAGGTGAAATCGTGGAGGTTAAAATTCAATAGAAAAAAAAATTTAAAAAAAAAACAAAAAAAAAAAACAGGTTAAAACAATGGCTGGAAGCTGTCCTTTTTAAAATCACGAAGCCCGGTGCATTCTTCTTCTGATAACTGGCGACTCCCCTGCTTCTCCCATCCAGGCAATGCACCAGGGGAGTCACCATAGCTACAGCTGACCTGCTCTTCCTTCTGGTCTGGAGGCTTCCCGGTCCCTGGCTTCGGTTCTGCTCTCCCCAGACCAAGACTTGGGTTTCCCCAGCGACCAGGACGCTCACACTGTGAAATCCCGCTCTTTAAAATGTTCAGCGGGAGCGACCACTACCACCTGCCCTAGGTGTCGGCTAAACACCCTGCTAGGGCTCACTGCTCAGCTGTCTTCGCGCACACTCACACACACTTTCTCCTGCCTGCTTCCTGCCGCCTTCTTCTCTTCTCTTAACCTCCGTTCATCTTTTTCTTTCTTTTACTTTTCTCCCTCCTAGCCGTCTTGCACTTCTATTTATTACGCGGATGTGGATCAGATGTGGCAATTAGCAGCTCCCAGAAACAATTACGGATGCAGTCGACTCCTCACCTGTGCACTTAAGCGAGGACCGCCTGCATCACGAACTCCCATGGGAACCACTCGGTCCACACAGAGTGCGGTGATTATTTATTTAAAAAGTGGCCTTTTTGATGTGAGCTGTGGACCCGCTACACCACACAGAATAATGTACTTTATTGATATACACAGGAGTAATAGAAATATTATTGTACCAGCGCTACATAAAAAGGTACTCCATATCCCAGCGGCCCTGGCAGGTATAACGCTATTGGGCAGCTTTGAAGGGCACAGGGGCCACTGGGAAGTTGATCGAGCCAACTGCCTCTGCTACACTGGACTGCATTTTGAACATTATTGTTAGTGCTAATTGTTAGGTGCTTATTGTTGTCGAACTGTATTGTATTTGGGAAGGCTTTTTGCATACAGGTTTCTGGTATATTTCATGTTCTTATTTTCATTCGATACATTTTTTTATTTGATTTATTGAGCTTCTAACTGTCTCCGTGTGAGTGTGTGTATGCCTGTCAAGGTTGGGTGTTCTTCTGGAGTCTATTCTTTGTGAATTAGGAGATTTTTTGACATGCGCCCTGCATTGGCTGGGATTGGCTCCTGCGGACCATCGTGACCTTGTGTTAGGATATAGCGGGTTGGACAATGACTTACTGACTGACAATTGGTTTCATTTTTGGAATTGTACCACAATATCATAGTCAGCTCAACCTCAGTAAAAGGTACATAAGTTGATTAAACAGATTGCTAATACATTAGTTCATGACTTGAGCCTGTTTTGTTTCTAAATTAGTCAAAATCTTGTAAACATGGAAGTTTAACTGGCAAAGTCATAAGCATATTGCAAAGTATCCATCCATCCATCCATTGTCTCCCGCTTATCCGAGGTCGGGTCGCGGGGGCAGCAGCTTGAGCAGAGATGCCCAGACTTCCCTCTCCCCGGCCACTTCTTCTAGCTCTTCCGGGAGAATCCCAAGGCGTTCCCAGGCCAGTCGAGAGACATAGTCCCTCCAGCGTGTCCTGGGTCTTCCCCGGGGCCTCCTCCCGGTTGGACGTGCCCGGAACACCTCACCAGGGAGGCGTCCAGGAGGCATCCTGATCAGATGCCCGAGCCACCTCATCTGACTCCTCTCGATGCGGAGGAGCAGCGGCTCTACTCTGAGCCCCTCCCGGATGACTGAGCTTCTCACCCTATCTTTAAGGGAAAGCCCAGACACCCTGCGGAGGAAACTCATTTCAGCCGCTTGTATTCGCGATCTCATTCTTTCGGTCACTACCCATAGCTCATGACCATAGGTGAGGGTAGGAACATAGATCGACTGGTAAATTGAGAGCTTCGCCTTGCGGCTCAGCTCCTTTTTCACCACGACAGACCGATGCAACGCCCGCATTACTGCGGATGCCGCACCGATCCGCCTGTCGATCTCACGCTCCATTCTTCCCTCACTCGTGAACAAGACCCCGAGATACTTGAACTCCTCCACTTGGGGCAGGATCTCGCTACCAACCCTGAGAGGGCACTCCACCCTTTTCCGGTTGAGGACCATGGTCTCGGATTTGGAGGTGCTGATTCTCATCCCAGCCGCTTCACACTCGGCTGCGAACCGATCCAGAGAGAGCTGAAGATCACGGCCTGATGAAGCAAACAGGACAACATCATCTGCAAAAAGCAGTGACCCAATCCTGAGCCCACCAAACCGGACCCCCTCAACACCCTGGCTGCGCCTAGAAATTCTGTCCATAAAAGTTATGAACAGAATCGGTGACAAAGGGCAGCCCTGGCGGAGTCCAACTCTCACTGGAAACGGGTTCGACTTACTGCCGGCAATGCGGACCAAGCTCTGGCACTGATCGTACAGGGACTGAACAGCCCTTATCAGGGGGGCCGGTACCCCATACTCTCGGAGTACCCCCCACAGGATTCCCCGAGGGACACGGTCGAATGCCTTTTCTAAGTCCACAAAACACATGTAGACTGGTTGGGCAAACTCCCATGCACCCTCCAGGACCCTGCTAAGGGTATAGAGCTGGTCCACTGTTCCGCGACCAGGACGAAAACCACACTGTTCCTCCTGAATCCGAGGCTCGACTATCCGACGGACCCTCCTCTCCAGGACCCCTGAATAGACTTTTCCAGGGAGGCTGAGGAGTGTGATCCCTCTGTAGTTGGAACACACCCTCCGATCCCCCTTCTTAAAGGGGGGGACCACCACCCCGGTCTGCCAATCCAGAGGCACTGTCCCTGATGTCCATGCGATGTTGCAGAGGCGTGTCAGCCAAGACAGTCCTACAACATCCAGAGCCTTGAGGAACTCCGGGCGTATCTCATCCACCCCCGGGGCCCTGCCACCAAGGAGTTTTTTGACCACCTCGGTGACCTCAGTCCCAGAGATGGGGGAGCCCACCTCTGAGTCCCCAGGCTCTGCTTCCTCATTGGAAGGCATGTTAATGGGATTGAGGAGGTCTTCGAAGTATTCCCCCCACCGACCCACAACGTCCCGAGTCGAGGTCAGCAGCGCACCATCCCCACCATATACAGTGTTGACACTGCACTGCTTCCCCTTCCTGAGACGCCAGATGGTGGACCAGAATCTCCTCGAAGCCGTCCGAAAGTCATTCTCCATGGCCTCCCCAAACTCCTCCCACGCCCGAGTTTTTGCCTCAGCAACCACCAAAGCCGCATTCCGCTTGGCCTGCCGGTACCTATCAGCTGCCTCCGGGGTCCCACAGGACAAAAGGGTCCTGTAGGACTCCTTCTTCAGCTTGACGGCATCCTTCACCGCCGGTGTCCACCAGCGGGTTCGGGGATTGCCGCCACGACAGGCACCGACCACCTTACGGCCACAGCTCCGGTCAGCTGCCTCAACAATAGAGGCACGGAACATGGCCCATTCGGACTCAATGTCCCCCACCTCCCTCGGGATGTGGTCGAAGTTCTGCCGGAGGTGGGAGTTGAAGCTACTTCTGACAGGGGGCTCTGCCAGACGTTCCCAGCAGACCCTCACAACACGTTTGGGCCTACCATGCCTGACCGGCATCCTCCCCCACCATCGAAGCCAACTCACCACCAGGTGGTGATCAGTTGACAGCTCCGCCCCTCTCTTCACCCGAGTGTCCAAGACATGTGGCCGCAAGTCCGACGACACGACCACAAAGTCGATCATCGAACTGAGGCCTAGGGTGTCCTGGTGCCAAGTGCACATATGAACACCCCTATGCTTGAACATGGTGTTCGTTATGGACAATCCGTGACGAGCACAGAAGTCCAATAACAAAACACCGCTCGGGTTCAGATCAGGGGGGCCATTCCTCCCAATCACGCCCTTCCAGGTCTCACTGTCATTGCCCACGTGAGCATTGAAGTCTCCCAGCAGAACGAGGGAGTCCCCAGAAGGTATGCCCTCCAGCACCCCCTCCAGGGACTCCAAAAAGGGTGGGTACTCCGAACTGCTGTTCGGTGCATACGCACAAACAACAGTTAGGACCCGTCCCCCCACCCGAAGGCAAAGGGAGGCTACCCTCTCGTCCACCGGGGTAAACCCCAATGTACAGGCTCCAAGTTGGGGGGCAATAAGTATACCCACACCTGCTCGGCGCCTCTCACCGGGGGCAACTCCAGAGTGGTAGAGAGTCCAGCCCCTCTCAAGGAGATTGGTTCCAGAGTCCAAGCTGTGCGTCGAGGTGAGCCCGACTATATCTAGCCGGAACCTCTCAACTTCGCGCACTAGCTCAGGCTCCTTCCCCTTCAGAGAGGTGACATTCCACGTCCCAAGAGCCAGTTTCTGTAGCCGAGGATCGGACCGCCAAGGTCCCCGCCTTCGGCCACCACCCAACTCACACTGCACCCGACCTCCTTGGCCCCTCCCATAGGTGGTGAGCCCATGGGAAGGGGGACCCACGTTGCCTCTTCGGGCTGTGCCCGGCCGAGCCCCATGGGTGCAGGCCCGGCCACCAGGCGCTCGCCATCGAGCCCCATCTCCAGGCCTGGCTCCAGAGTGGGGCCCCGGTGACCCGCGTCCGGGCAAGGGAAAACGCCGTCCAAAATGGTTTTTCTTCATAGGAGGTTTGTTTAACCGCTCTTTGTCTCATCCCTCACCTAGGACCAGTTTGCCTTGGGTGGCCCTACCAGGGGCATAAAGCCCCGGACAACAGAGCTCCTAGGATCATTGGGACACGCAAACCCCTCCACCACGATAAGGTGACGGTTAAAGGAGGGGTATTGCAAAGTAATCAAATCTAATAAAGCAAGTTCTTAGCTGGTTGTTTAGTACCTTCTTAATCCTAATTTTTCTTGTCACAGATGAGCAGTTTTATGATGCCAAACCTTTAGGATGATGTTTGATTGCTGTGTTAAATTGCATGCACACAGAGCATGGAATCTCAGACCATTCCTCTTTACAGAAA
The DNA here is from genome assembly GCF_900747795.2 of Erpetoichthys calabaricus. Taxonomy (NCBI): domain Eukaryota; kingdom Metazoa; phylum Chordata; class Cladistia; order Polypteriformes; family Polypteridae; genus Erpetoichthys; species Erpetoichthys calabaricus. The sequence continues at coordinate 165,228,600 of NC_041394.2, forward strand.
CTCTCCAGATCATCCAGGGTCCTAGGTCCTCTCTTGTACACTCTGTGGGGTTCATATTTAAATTTAAAACCTACTAATATTTCATCTAGTCCATGATGCAATGTACTCGAACAAGGTTTCCATAGCCCTTGGAGGAAAAACAGCTCCACAACATCACAGAGCGTCCATCATACTTGTCAGTGAGGATCAGGGCCTTTTCGGTATAGTCATCCTTATTTTTATGCAAAACTTACCTTAAGTGTTTGTTGCATGAAAGCTAAGTTTTTCTATTGTCTGGTCATACAACACTTTTTGTTCAAAATTCCAGTAGTTTTTAACAGCCTTCCAGGCACGTACATTTGTGGTTAAATGACGGGAAAAGATTTTTTTCTGGCATGCTTTCAAGTAATCTGTTGGCACGGAGGTAGTGTCTAAAGTAAGTTTTGGATACTTGGTGATGCCAAGACACTACTTTTTTCTGTATTTTGTCAACAGTTATCCATAGAGGTTTTTATTTTTCTCTTTTTCCATCCTGCTCACTGTGTGTGGGGGCATAATAAACCTGAATCCTCTTCTAGTGGAGTTTGTAACAGTTCCAGTTGATTTGAATTTTTTTAATTATTGCCCTAATTGTAGATATAGGCATTTCAGGTGAGTAGTATTTTATAGCCATTTCCAGACTTAAGTTTGTCAAAACACTTTTGTCTCATTTGAATTGTGTATTCTCTCATCTTTCCAATGTTGATAATGAGAGTGAATATGAGAGTATAACCTTAGTTGCACCACTATATTTAATATATCTCAGTGAAACAGGAAGTCATTAAATACCTTTTGGAAGCTCCTATACACTCTAATCAAATTAGTTAGATATAAATGGAAAATATTTCAGTTACCCTTTATTCATATGCATTTCTAGTGGTGTCAATAATAGCACATGTGGTTTGTTTAAAAAATATTTGTTGATGGTGGATTATATTTGTCAGTATAAATTCACTTCAATTAAAGGTTGGATTTCTCATTTTTTCTGTGCTGGATTAAGGTAATTCACCAAAAGGTGATTTCTCTCCCCTTTTTCATCTTTACCAGGGGTGCCAGTATTTGTGGAGGGGACTGTATAAAGGCTTTCAAAATTAACTCTTTTATACCGCTATGGAGTTAGTTAAGAAATAGATTCATTCCTTTGTGCTTTGAGAGCAAAATGATGTGATCAATCAGATGCAAGTTGAAATTGTTGAACTTGTTTCTTTTTAATGCAGTGTCCTACAAGTCCCAATAAAGCAATGGAAGCTTCATATTAATTCTCTTAATTGTAAGGAGCATGTCTATACATCCATTCAATTTTTCTTCCATTTTGTACAAGTACAGAACAGGATCACAGGGGAAAACTCATGTGCATAAAACAATTACACATTATAGGACTGTAGGAAGCTGCACACTGGCAGTGCTATCAACAGTTGCAGCACATAAAAGTTGGGACAATTTTCAGAAAAAAGTTGCAGTTTAACTAAACTTTGATGAAATGAGCTGCTCCATTTATTAATACCAAAGTAAAATTTATTGTTTCAGTGGTTCGAAGCACAAAGTACATCACCTTATTAATATGTCATTTATTGTGTTTAAAGAAGCGCATGTGAAGATGCGCAGTTAGCAGTACAGGCAAAACAGCATATTTCATTGCTAAATAAAACTCTACAAATGCTAGATTTGTCATTTGTTTGCTTTTGAAGGCAAACTAAAATTAATGTGACAAACATAAGAACAGTCTGGTTACTTATATAAGACACTTTTGTAAAACAGCCTTTGTTATAGTGTTTATAGAGTTCTGAAATAACGGATTAATTTAAGTTTGATTTCACATAGTCAAGTGAAATTGGGAAGCATGCACTGGTACAGTGCGTTGCTGCACCCACTACACAACGAAACAACTCGGGATCCCGGTTTGCAACCCCCCAGGAAGACACTCGGTCCAGTCTCACCCTCTGGAAGTGACCCTCTATCTGCCGCAGCCAGGTGTTACGTTGGCGACCCCTTGGCCTGGTCCAGCCACTCGGGTCCCCAACAATGAGGATCTTACGAGCCGATTCACCCTCAGGGAAACGCACCACATGACCGTAGTGCCGTAACTGACGCTCCCTCACAATGCAGGTAATGTGCCTCATTCGGGACCCCATGAGCAACCGCTCATTCGACACAAAGTCAAATCAACAGTACCCAAGGATTTTCCGGAGAGAGACAGTACCAAAGGAGTCCAGTCTTCATCTCAGGTCACTGGATAGCGTCCATGTCTCGCAACCATATAGCAAGACAGGAAGCACCAGGACTCTAAAGACTTGAACCTTCATCCTTTTGCACAGATATCGGGAGTGCCACACACCCAAGAGGTCATTAACACTAGAATTACCAGAGACTACAAAAAAACTCGTAGATCCGGCCCACCTTAAAACCGTTCTCAACTCTCTTTTGTCTTCTAAATGTGCCGATTAAAATGAGCAGCTAGCAGCCGGCTATTCCATCCCCCACCGCCGCAGAACGTTCACTAAGATTTCCCAGCTCATGCCTTGTTTGATTATCTGGGAGTGACTGCACTGCTGGAGTTTTAGAATGGAAATAATAGATCGCTATTTGGAACACAAGCAGTTCATGTGTGTTCCGTTTCTACAGTAATCTGTGTAAACACATTTTTAAAACAGAAACGTTTTTCATATTTTACTAGTAAATGACAAAATGTAGGCATAAACTATATAATGTATGAAGCCTGAAGTCCAAAGATCAAGTAAACACTTTCACAAAAGGTTCAAGGATGAAACTACATCTTCCGTGGCGTAGCGGTAAGATTTGCTGACTTGTAATCAAGGGTCCCCGGTTCGATCCCCACTCACTCCTATATTTGCCGTTTTCAGTAGTGAGCGCCTCTTTTTGTTAATATTATACAGTACACACATACATTTGGTTTGCGTTTGTAACACACGGTGTGCATTTATAGGACTTGTAAAAGTTACCATTTTTTTTTTTTTTTTTTTTTTTTTACTTCTCTCTAAATCACGACCACGATACATACTACCGCCCTCCCCCCCCCCAACCCAGTGATCTGACGCTGTTATTTTTTATTTGAAACGGAATAACTAGAGATGTGAGTGGTGTTTTGAAACAATGGAACTGGACATTCTCAAACACTGGCGAATCTGCCTTCTTCGTATTTCACCGTCACTTGATTTTTTTTTATTCAGTTTTATTGAGTGTTCCTGCTCATGCTGAATTAGTGTGCACTTTATGGTGTATGATGTCAAACAAAAAAAAAAAACACAGACGTAGGTATATATGATATTTGGAATTATTCGTTTTATGACCTGTATAGTACATTTCGGAAAACTTTGTGGCACGGATGCAACATTATTCATACTCATTCGCATAACATCTTGCGATTTGTAATCAGTGACTGCGTGTTTTTTTCCCCGATCTTGCCAGTCCCCACATGTTGCTGTATGCTGTTTCTTTTGTACTCCAGGACATGCAAGGGACAGAATAGTACAGAGCAGTAACTTCAGCGCTATATGCAATCATCAGATTCAAATGTTAACAGTTCACACACACGCAAGGATAGTCTTTCCTACATTTACAACGTGTGTACCTGTTACAATGTACACGCTTCTCTCTATGCTGTGGTTCCTATTACACACCTGAAAGAAAGAGACAATATATGTGAAAACGTCATCGCACTAATGCAATATTATTTGAAAACGAACAGCGTCAGATCGGGTGTGGATTTATGTTGGCGCTATTACTGAAAGAAAAAAAAAGATGAACATGTGCTTTGATACTGCAGCACTGAATAAGCTCACGTGCTGTAACATCAGCCCCCCACCTGCCTGGTTGTCTCCACACATACCGCTTAGAATTAAGGCCAACTCCCGCATGGAGTTTACTAAAAGACACCTGAAGGACTCTGAGATGGTGAGAAATAAGATTCTCTGGTCTGATGAGACCAAGATAGAACTTTTTGGCCATAATTCTAAGTGGTATGTGTGGAGACAACCAGGCACTGCTCATCACTTGTCCAATACAGTCCCCACAGTGAAGCATGGCGGTGGCAGCATCATGCTGTGGGGGTGTTTTTCAGCTGCAGGGACAGGACGACTGGTTGCAATCGAGGGAAAGATGAATGCGGCCAAGTACAGGGATATCCTGGACAAAAACCTTCTCCAGAGTGCTAAGGACCTCAGACTGGGCCGAAGGTTTACCTTCCAACAAGACAATGACCCTAAGCACACAGCTAAAATAACGAAGGAGTGGCTTCACAACAACTCTGTGACTGTTCTTGAATGGCCCAGCCAGAGCCCTGACTTAAACCCAATTGAGAATCTCTGGAGAGACCTAAAAATGGCTGTCCACCAACGTTTACCATCCAACCTGACAGAACTGGAGAGGATCTGCAAGGAGGAATGGCAGAGGATCCCCAAATCCAGGTTTGAAAAACTTGTTGCATCTTTCCCAAGAAGACTCATGGCTGTATTAGCTCAAAAGGGTGCTTCTACTAAATACTGAGCAAAGGGTCTGAATACTTAGGACCATGTGATATTTCAGTTTTTCTTTTTTAATAAATCTGCAACAATTTCAAAAATTCTTTTTTTTGTCTGTCAATATGGGGTGCTGTGTGTACATTAATGAGGGAAAAAATTAATTTAAATGATTTCAGCAAATGGCTGCAATATGACAAAGAGTGAAAAACTGAAGGGGGTCTGAATACTTTCCGTACCCACTGTAGGTGCCAATAGGTACTTGATCGCTGCCTTGGCCAAGATTTGGAAATGGGCAGCATTGCTTTTTCAATACTGGAGGGCACAGTTATTTCTGGAGATAGGGTGCTCGCTGAGAGAATTATTCAGCTAAAAAAAACAAGTTTACAAATGTTTACCTATATTATAATAAAAAAAATAATAAATTATTATTAGGTTGACAAGATTTGTGGTAAAGAAAAACAGGACAACCGCCTGTATCAACCACTGCCATTAATAAAAACTTGTGACATTGAAAGCTTTACATATAATGATTTGGGTCATATAAAGGGCATTCTGTATAAAAAGTGATGCAGATATACATTTACACTTTGTAACGCAGGTGTGCCTTTAAATATTGAGATACTGTTGTATATTTTAGGGTGATTTTGTTTTAAAGTAATGCTTACATTAAAAGTGGAGTAGTTCTTGTCTTTAAATCTTTTACAGTTTAGACATAGGAGACACATCTTTCACAAGGTACAAAACTTGAAGCTGCATTTTAGCATGCAGGTGAACCTGTTCCACCTTTTGGTTAAGTGCCTACTAAATTAAATTCCTCCACTATTTTTCCACAGCAACTTCACTGTCTAAAATGGAAAAACCGACAAACTACACTGCTGCAATAACAGTTTTGTAGGCAGTCTGTCAAACATTAATTGTAAAAACCTGACAAAATAGGTGAGGTGATTCTGTTAACGTGTTCCTTTTTTTCTCCGCTAATTTTGTGGAGCAGTTTGCTCCACGCTCTTAAGTTATGCACGGCCCCAGCAAGCTGCCTCGCAGTGCCGACTATGAGTTTCTGGCAAATACACGATGATACTGATTGGACATTTGTAAGCTGCAGTGTATGGTTTGTGTGTTTTTTTTTTTTTTGTTTGTTTTTTTGTCCAGGCCCCCTAACCCCCCCACCCCCTTCCCCCCTCCAATCATTCGGGACGTGTGCTCAACCTAATTGGTATGATTAATAAAATTAATAATTTTATGATTGTTATTTTACCTTGGTGGCAGTTGAATGTGGTTTTGCAGGCACATAAGAATTTTCTTCAAGAATTTCTTCATACATCTCCAGCAATGAAGCAGCAATATCTGAGTGCAGATCTTTTTCTCTTGTGGTTTGCTGTTGCTCTCTGCATCTCCAGCTGACATATCGACCAGTTGTTTCTCAAGTGCTTCTTGAACTTGTTTTTTGGTATCTTGGTCAAAAAATCGATCTTTGTACCGTGGAACAAGGACAATGGATAGATAGTATAGAGGCTAGGAGAATGCACCACTGAAGTATTTTCTGATAGCCTCCACAAGAGTGGTTTTCACCGGAATCTGTCTTGCCACACTTGCTAAGCATACGTTTAAGCACTTCAACAGAGGAATCATATCCGCAATTGTAGATGAATTCACACATGTCTTTAGTAAGTTGCTGGAATGGTTCAAGTAGAGTAATCTTGTTTTCCTCAAGTCCCCACTGATGCACCATGAGAGAGGCAGGAAGCTTGTATTTAACACCATACGCAGCAAGAGTGTGCTTCTGATCAACCAGACTTTTCAGCATATAATATGTGCTGTTCCAACAATTCTGAATGCTGAAGCATTTTTGATGGTGTATCAAGGTCTGTTTGTATTTTTCCTAGCTGCGAAATAGCGAGCTGTGGGTGCTTATAATGAGGAACTATGCACCTCCCAATGGCAACACAGTCGAAGATGCTTCTCTGGCTCAATAAGCCTTCATTTACATTAAGCTGCAAAGTGTGAGCCATATAGCTTAAACTTTTAATGCCACTTTCTTCTGTAGCTTTAGTCATATTGTGAGAGTTGTCACAAAGCACAACATACACATTACTTTTTGAAATGTTTCACTTCGCTAACATGGAATCAAAAGCGTGTGCGATGAAAGTTGCAGAATGAGAATCAGAGCACTCATTAGTATGCAACACTACTCTTTTTGCCTCAAACTTTTAGTCAATCCAGTGTGTCTTTAGACTCAACATGCTCATGGACTGACCTCTGAGCTCCACATAACTGTAGTGAAGCTAATGCTGGTGATCTTGTTTCTTAAAAGCTCGTGGATATGTGTAGCAATCACATCATTTAATGAATTTAGTGAAACATCTGCAAAATATCACTGGCTTGAAAGAATGTACAGAGGTTCTAAATAATGTAGTACCAAAAGAAATCCCATGTCCTCAACTAGGGGAAAAAGGTTGGTCATCGAATGTGATCATTTCCATTATTTTAGTAGTCGTTATGTCTTTAGCTCTGGCGCTGCCTTGAGGAAATGTCTTCATGTTTTGAAGGGTTTGCTGTAAGAGGGTACCGCTAGTGAGCCCGGTAACGTCTGATTTAAGTTTCGTTGTAGTAGCATTAACAGCTAGAAATTCAGTGTGTAATTCATTATGGTGGTTCTTCAGATGGGTAATTAAATTTGTGGGATTGAAACATTTAATTCTGCAATCTTCTTGCATTATCTCATTTTTTCAGGTAGAGCAGATAGCAACTTTGCTGTCTTCCTTTTTCACAGAAAAACATGACCACACGGTTGACATACTGCTTTACTAACAATATCTGCCCAGTGAATAAACAATACGCATAGTGCTCGTGTCAAAAAGGCGAGCGCAAGGGGCTGTGCTTGCTTTAATGCTTTTCTACATCTTCATTCTTCCGTGAGGCAGACATTAAGACAAAATTTCATTATTTAGAGAACTGGCAATTGGTTAAAATGTACACATCTAACTGATTTCGATGTCGTCATTTTTAATGAATATCAGCCGATAACAATATAGTTACCAATATATTGTGCATCTCTATAACTGCTGTTTCTGTTAATGTTTATATATTTTAAGCTGTATTGCAGAAAAAGACACAATATTGTTCATTTGAATAATCAAATTTAAAAATTCCAGTATCATGATATCCTTACTACACAGAATATTTTCGAGTACCAAAAAAATGTTTTCTTGTTTCCAAAAGTGTGGGTCTACATCCTGTTCCAAGATAGAGTAAAGGTTTATGCACCTAATTCTAAAACAAAGTATATTCTACAATAATTGAATAAAGGACCTTTCTATTTACAGATCCGGTACCTGCTTATAGGTTTGTTATTTTGTCTGTTAAATTTAGTAAAGGTTTAATTCTAGCCATCAGTCTCTCTTACCAAGGCACCCATGTATCCGAAGGAATCTCTGGAAGCTTTTCAACTATTATAAGCAACACCTTTTGTTATCAGGGGAAACTAGGAAAGCAAGGTGACCAGATTTCACTGCACAGTACTGATGGGGAAAGTTCTTTATCACAGAGGTCTTGTGTCACTGAAAGCCTGACATAATGAGACAATGCCCACTTTTTTTTCTAGAAAATGCAAAACAAGCTTTATGTTTAATTTTGTAGATATCAACTTCTAATTAATAAAGACAAAATTATAGAATATAAACAACAAACATACAATACAAAAGAACGACAAAGCTCCTTGTCCCTTCTAGCCTGAGCCAAGGGGTTTTGAGAAAAAAAAAGGTAATAACTGACAGAAAAACAAAGTCAAACAGTTACTAACTAAGATTTACACAGCAGCAGACCACGCTTAGGTTACATTACTGTAGGCACCATTTATCCACAATGCAGACAACTCCAAATGTATTAAGTTATAGAAGGAGGACTGCCAGTTGTCAACAATAACGCTTTCAGGTGTCTTTCAATGGGAGGTAATAATTTAATTGGCTGCCAGTGCGCCCAAACAAAATAACGTATATTTGGGAGTTTAAGAAGAGGCGTAGAAAGGTCTAAAAGAAGAAAGATTGGGGGCAATAGAGGAATACCACAAGAAAGAAAAGACAGTTGCTGACACACATGTCCAAAAGGAAAAGACAGGAGGATGGTGCCAGAACATGTGGAGAAAAGTGGCAGGTAAATCAAGAGAACATAGTTGATAGAGAGGGACAACCTTGAGGTCCATCAGATGCTGTTTACGGGGAGTAGGATAAAGCAAAATTCTGAATTGGGTGTGCTGATAGTTTGTGCTTCTTGAACAGAAGTTTACATTGTCCTATGAGAGGGAGAGGAGAAATGTTTCTGGACCAAAGAGAAATCAAGGGGCAAAGGTTTAAAAGATGCTTTGCAAAGTAAAAGTAGAGGGTAGATAGTTTTTTTATTTGGGAGAGAGAACAAAGCAGAGTGCAATGAGTGATTTGCTAGGGGACTGTCAGAGAAACTCCACATGTTCTGAGCACTGATTGGAATTGTAGGTAGAAAAAGAAACTAGAACAAGGGAAATCAAATTGTGCTTATAAAGATTGGAACATCATAAGTCCTGAACTATTAAACAAATCCTCCAGCACACCGATTGATTCCCGTATGTTGCCAAGAAGGAAACCTATTGAGAAAGCAGAGTTGTGAAATATAGCAGTGAGAGAGTGCCAGTTTCCAGAGGGTGCAAGTAGTTTTTCCACACGGTACCAGATAATAGCATATAACAAGATAGGTCCTAAAAAAAAATATGGATGGTTTTGACTTGAAAGAGATGATAAACAGAACACCCTGAAGAGAAAATGGGAAAGCAAGGGAGGATTCTGTAGGGGGTCATGAAGGAGGATGAGGTGGAGGACGACACAGACCTGACCAAATATAGGGCAGAGGGTGAAAGCTGAATGATATAGTTCTAGGTCAGGCAGTGATACACCTGCACTCAATGTGTTGCTAACCAGGGTTGAATGTTTAAGGTTTGGTCTCTTACAATTCCACAGGAACCTTGAAATCAGTGATCTGACTTCAGACCAATATTCTATATGAGGGGGAAGTGGCAGCATAGAGTTAATGAAGTTGAAATGGAGCACAATATTCATTTCGATAATGGCCAAACAAGACTGAAGAGAATGTTGGACCAGTTGTTAATAGAGGCTTTCACTTCAGTGAAGATGCAGTAATAATTGTTAGATGATATGTCTGAGAATGAGGCAGTAATATCAACTCCCAGATATCTTGGTCTACTAGATACAGGGATGACAAATGGTAGGGAGAATTGACAGCACATATCATTAAGGAGCAAGAGAGAAGATTTAGACAGTTTAATTTTGTAACCAGATAGACCTGAACAGTTCTAGCATGCAACAAATATCAGACAGGGCATTACCTAGATAGAGAAGGATATCGTCAGCATATAAGGATATTCTGTGACTGGAATTTAAAACTGTAATGGGAGTTAGAAGCTAGGAATTGCAGATGGCAATTGCAAGTGGTTTGAGAGATAAGTTGAAGAATAAAGGTAACAAAGCACAGCCTTGCCGAGTTCCCTTACAAATAGAGAAGGTACGTGAATAAAGAGTCTTTGTATGCGCAAAACTTGGATCAAAGCCCATTCTTTCCATGGTTTGTTCGCCATAAGAATTGTCAATTCATGCAGTTAAAAGCCTTCTTGGCATCAAGGGAAGGAAGTGCAGCAGGGCTAGAAAGGCAGGGAACTAAATTAATGACATAAAGAAGTCTTATGTTATCAGAGGCTAGCCATGACTGTATGAAACCAGACTGATTGGGATTAATTAATTTGTTAATGATTTTCTGTAAGCGGCAGACCAGAACTTTAGCTAATAGTTTTGTATTCGAGTTAATGAGAAAGAGAGAGAGAGAAGTCTGTAACTCTTAACACAGAGTAGGATCTTTATTTTGTATTAAATATAGTAATAGCTACAGAATTTAATACTAGGGCTTACTGTAAATGGCTGGAGGAAGTGACTTCACTAATCTTCTTGAAGACAGGAAAGGATACATGTTTCCAGAATGCAGAAAATACCCTATGCGGGATCCCATCCATCCCTGGGGTCTTGCCTGTTCTCATTGAGTTTAGTGTCTCTAAGTTCAGCATGAGACATTACAACATGAGACATCTGTAGCCAACAGGTGCGACTCCTGAATTAAAGCCACATCCCCATGGTGACTGTGGAGGAGATCTAGGAGGCAAGAGTGCTGTTGACCAGAGTTCAAGGCCCTGACATTCCATGAAATAATGTTAAGCTTTGCCATGATTAAACTGAGAAAAGAGACGAACTGAAGATGAGGCTAAATGATGGGAAAAGGAAGTATTAGTATGTTGTGCGGCGATCGATATTGTCACAAACATAAAAAACAAAAGTCAGCTCAAGCTCCCGACTGACCCACAGACTACCCACTATAAGTAACTGCATAAAAACCAAAGCAAGGAGTGAGTGCCAAACCACCCCCAGTTCCTAAACATCACATCCCTGACCAATCCATAAACCATCCCTGGTATCAAAACCTCCAGAGAAAAAATGCAAAACTAAGCTAAATTTTTTGTCATGTATGCCATAATACAATACAAACAATAGACAAAGATAATGAATACAACATTGTACATTGAATACTATATATACTAGTGGAAAGTGGGGTAGTAAGAATGTGCTGTTACACCACTGAACTGAGATCTGAAGAATCTCAGGAGAATTATCTGAGTGTATTAGGAACATGGTGAAAAACAAAAGGTGATGCAAATAAGTTACAGTATGTTGTTACATAGTGTCATGTGTTACAGCATGGTCACATTAGTATCAAGTTTAACCTCTCTGTTCTAAAATACAGGCCTGGACTCATCCATTCAAATGGTCATACAGATGACACCCGTTCCTGTGAAATATCAGTCAGTTCCATTTTGACCTGGAAGCACACCTGTTTCAGGTTCATGGCCCATGGCTGGATGTGTGTGACACAATGTCCAATGTAGTCCTGTACAAGCTCAAATCAAGCAGAGGGCCAGTTAGTGTATTGGCCAGGAGAGTTGAGAAACAGCCTCAACATTGTTTTATCTGGCACAGGCATTGTGGTCTGGGTAAATGTTGTTGCTGATGTAAGTAGCTCTAGTAAGTGTCCTATCTACAGACCCCAGATGAGAACAAGCACTGTACCTGATTGCACCCCATGCTATGATGCCAGGCATAAGACCTGCATGTCAGTGGTGTATACACAATGAACATAACCTCTCACAAGGGCTCCATTGGACATATACATGATCATCAATCAATTTCTAGGAAAAATCTGCTTTACTCATTAAAGATAACAGATCATAATTTCTCCCTCTAGTCAGCAAGTCCAAGACACCATTATAGATGGGCATGGTGACAATTAAGTGGCACTCCTACCAGGGAAATGCATGATCACAGTCCTGCTTCAAGAAAATAATTGCCTGTGATTCAAGTAAACAATTCTGGTGCAAAAGTGGCTGTAATTTGTGAGGCTATTGCTATTCAGTCTGTCACAGCCTAATGGTCTTGACATGCACTGCAAATGTCTCCTGTCCAACTCATTCTTCAGTTTAATAGAAAGAATCTCCTGCATTGTGAAGTCTCACAATGCAAACCTGTTCAAATTCAGTTAATTGCAAGAATAGTGCATGATGGTACATATCAGGCATAAAGAACACCTCACAGAGTACTGTACTACATGTGGCAAAAATGAACGAATTTCTGTAATGCTGTGAGCACCAACTATTGATGACAATGATATGACTTTCACTGAATTCTGAATTGGCTGCAACCAGTGGGTACAGATTTCATCAATAGGTGTTGGTAAGCATTGGATGTTGGTAAGCAGATGGATAATTAATTGTAAGTAATAAAGTAATCTGTTTGCATTAACCTTCTTGACTATAGCTAAGACTTGTTTTCTCTTCATGCCATAAGTTATCCTGGCACCATTGTGTCAAAAGGCAAATTTTGTCTTTTTAGGCTGTCAATGTGCATGATCAGGTCTATGTCGGTTTTGTCACCAGCAAATTTAATAATGGAACCAGCATAAAACATCAATCAGATGTAAATTTGTGAAATATGAAGCACAAAGCACGATTTAAAAACTTGATGTCAACAGATAAGAATTAAAAATATGTTGGAAATTGTTGAGGATTAGAAGAAACCTAGAGGTTTGCATGTCTGGATTCAAGTGAACACCCAGACCAGAGTAAGAATAATAACTGTGTTTATAAACTTGATTTTACAACTGTGAGTATTCATGTGTGTGTTGGACTGGAGTGTTGTTAAGTGCTAATGTGTGTCAGCATTGCTGGTGACAAGGCAGTAGTAGAGCTGGATGGAGGCAGAACAATACAAGTTCTGCCATTTCAGCAATGATTCAGAGAATTGTTTAAAAAAGTGGAAAGTCCAAAAACTTGATCTTGGATAATAGCCATATAGTCAGCTATAGTCAAGCCTATGGTATATCATATCATATCATAAAATCTTCCACATGGTATTTTTCACTTTCAGGAAAAACTTTGAAGGATTTGCTTTGGCTTAACTACAGTTCTGTGAAAGCGGCATTGCACATTTATTAAAAAAGGTTTTCATTATATGTACTGTAAGTGTCATCGTCATAACACAGCAATAATGGTACAGTCGAGTATCTATAAAAACACATTTAAACATTAAAGTAATCTCTGAGTTAATAAAAGTTATTGCTTTAAAATTTGGGCTTTTTAAGTTTGAGGATGAATTTCAGTAAATAAAGGTTTCGTGTATCCATCTGGAAAGATTCATAATATCCATAAAATCGAAACAGTGAATGAATATTGACATAAATACAGTTTACTGATTTTGAAGTAAATTTATTAACTCCTCCCAGATTTAATCTACCTCGCGGCAGATCTCTCTTGATTTGTTTTTTTTATCTACCTCTTTAATTGAAAAAATAAAAGTTCTTGATCAACAATTATTGATATGTAAAGAAAAGCATACAGTATTTGGCCTTCAAAGGTAAAACTATATCCTTTGTTTGCCAGTCGTTTGATACATTAGTTAATTCAGTGACCTATGAATTTAAGAATTTCACTATACATTAAAAAGTTATTACTGTATGACATTCCATGTCATGACTGGTTGAAAGCCATAGTGAACATTAGGGTTGTATTAAAAGTTACCATGGAATGGTTAAATCATATAAATTGGCATCAAACTAAAAATATTGACTTTCCTCAGTATGTATCTTTTCTATGTTGATAAGAACAATGAGTTCACCCCAGGTGGGCAGTTTTGACATGATATGGAGTCTCTGTATTAAGTATCAGAATAACCAAATGCAGGTTATACTTTTTTTTTTTGCATTTCAAGTTAAAATACTCAACACTCTATTTCATTCTGAAAACCTACTTAATATTTACAGTAAATACTGATTGCCCAAAATGTTTCTAATATCATCATTACAATGATAATCACTGAATTTAAAAGAAAATGTTGCAAATAGTGTCAAATTTTTCTTGAGAAAATACTAAATTACACCTGCAGTGATATAAAGGGGATTACCTTATTTATTATAAAAATACTGTAAGGAAAGAATTATCAGTGTTCTTTAACTTAGTGTACTTCTTTCATCTAAAGGAAGTGTGTCCAATTTGTAAATTAACTTTTTGGTGTAAGGTTTATTAATTTTCTCTCTCTCGTGTGAAGAGTCTGACACGACACACAGGTCTGTTAATCTTGTACTCTGGCTTCACTAGGGGGCTCCGCCCCCTGCTCGCTTCGCTCGCCAACCCCTGGCGTTGGGGCATGACAAAGAGTGAGATGTATGAATTAGATATAGAATAGTGTGCAGGTGTGGATGATGCATATAGAAAGCAAAAAATAGTGTTTGGCACAGAGTAATGGTTCATTGGAATATTTCTTTGTACACAACATTAGTAGTAAAGATGGTGTCCTGTCCTTGAATGAGTCTTCCTTGGCATGGAGCATTTATAACTTTAACTTTAACGTCAGATGAAGAACGTCGAACACGTGAGAAGGCAACATAAAGTTGTCCATGTCCAAAAACGGGCTCAGAGAGGTAGATGCCAACCTTGTCCATGGTTTGTCCTTGTGATTTGTTGATGGTCATGGCAAATGCAGGTTTAATGGGGAACTGTCGGCGTTTCAATGTAAAAGGTAATTGTAGGTCAGAACTTGTAAGGTCAATTCTAGGAATGAGAACAGTATTGTTAGCATGTGATCCTGTAAGAACTGTTGCTTGAATAACATTGTGTGTCATGGTGTTGACGACTAAACGTGTGCCATTGCATAAACCCTGTTTAGTGTTAAGGTTTCTTAATAGCATGATTATTGTTCCGTTTTTAAGGCTAAGATTGTGTTGTGGTAATCTGGCTGGGTTAATAGTGTTCAAATATTCTAAGGGGAAATTCAGATGTTCATTGTCGTCATCAGAGTCAACTTTGTCAGAGCTTAGAAAGAGCCGTGCCTCTCCAGGAAGTAATGAAATGACCTGGTTATTAATGTGATCAACATTAATATTTTTTGGACATAATATAGTGCGTTGTGTTAAAAGGGGCATTTGGTCTAATGAGACCGCTGTTCCAAATATCTCCGTAATCTGGGTGAAGTCCATCTGTATTGGTGAGTGTACAATGTTCTAGTTGTAATAACCAATTGTTATATTCGGGATCTGGAAATCGCATGCTTTGTACCAAGTGTATCTTTAGAAAGCAAAGCCAATTGTTCGCGTAACATTTTTTGTTCTGCGGTTTTAGAAGCGCGCCGAGGTGAACTTTTTTGTTTGATGCGGGTTCGTGTTTGTGGTCCCGTTACTCGAGCCGTCTAGTTTTGTATCCGTGATCGTGAATTGATGACTTGTTTGATCTTTATCGTTAGGAATATGGATAAGTAATAAGTAGGATCGAACTCACTGTTAATATGTGGACTGTTCGTTTCTTCGTATTATCACCAATCAGGTCTCGCGCCTGTATATGTATTGTAGTTCGGTCTCGTGTTGTTTATATGACGTTGTCGCGTATTTTAAGGTGGACTGAATAATAGCTGAGCGCATTGTAAGTGGAGTAATAGTTAAGCACTGTCTAAAATCTCCTCCTAATAAAAGTACCTTTCCCGGAAAGGGAATATTATTATTCATCAACGTTTGTAGAAGTTTATCAATGGTGTTGAGTAAGTGACTGGATGCCATTGTACATTCATCTATAATTAATAGTGTGGCAAGACGGATGTGACGTGCATTGTTACTGTGCATTGTCATAGTGGATACCGATGTTTCTGTGATTGGGACCGGTATTTGGAATAAGGAGTGACGTGTTTTTGGAGCCGAGACATTTTTTCTTCCGCGGTTTCAGAAGCGCTTTGTAGGTGATTTGTGCATATTTGCGTTCTTGATTTGTTTCAGGGTGCACTGTTCCAATGCGATGTAATATTTGTCCACATACGCGAAAGCAGTATGGGTCATTGCCTTTTGGTGACCTGATATTTACTCCGGTAGATGCAAAATCAAATGAACTATTGTAGGATGTAATGCAGATGCGCCGCCGTGTATTTTGTTGTTTCATGCGGGTTCGTGTGTTTGGTCCCGTTATCCAAGCCGAATCGTTTTGTACCCGTGAGCGTGTATTCATGACTTGTTTGTTCCTCAGCATGCGAAATATGGATAAGTAATAAGGAGGATCGCACTCACTGTTAATATGGAGCCTTTTCTGCAGTTGAACGGTTAATAGTGCTTTATTGTAAGGAGATCCACCTATGCTGCCTAGTGTGAAGGTGTTGAGATGACGTATGTTTAATATGGACGGTTCCTTTAGAAATGGGGCTTTGGGTGTCACTTCTTATTGATGTTAGTGTGTTTGTGGGTCTGATTCGTCGTTGTTGTGAACGTTTCGTGTGCCATGTCTCGTCTCTAGTGGGCCTGGCGTGGCGGTCACGGCTTCTTTTTTTTGGTGCGTTAGGAGCTTGTTAAATCCTCCTGTTTGTGTGGGTCCCGTTTCGTGTGCAATGGGATTCGTGCGGCGCTGTGTGCTTTTTCGGCGTCTTCTTTCTTTTTGTGTGCCAGGGGCTTGTTGAATCCTCTTCTTTGTGTGTGTCCCGTCCGTTGCTTGTAGGGTGGGTGGGGTGGTTTTGGGTTCTTTTTTTTTGTGTGCCAGGGGCTTGTTGAATCGTCCTCTTTTTGTGTGTCCCGTCCGGTGCCTGTAGGGGGGGGCTTGCAGGTGGGCGCGAGCGGCTTCTTTTTTTTTGTGTGCTAGTTTCGTGTGCAATGGGTTTCGTGCGGTGCTGTGCGTCGCCTGCGGTTGACTCCTTTTTTCTGTGGTCGCGGGGCCTCATTTCTTTGACTCCTTTTTTCTGTGCTCACTCCTTTTTTCTGTGGTCGCGGCCGCCTCTCGCGGCGCCTCATTTCTTTTTGCGGCTACGGCCCATGGCCGGATGTCCCTGCGTCCATCCGGTTTAGCATTCTCGGTTAGTAATATGGATTATGTTACTACACTGTAAAGGAATATTTTGGGATGAATTCAAGTCCTTAGTTTGCTTTAGTATGGAGTTGCTGAGGGTGTATAGTATACTATCTTCCCATTTACGGTGAGAGTACACTTGTTGCTTTCTTGTTCAGCTGAGGCTCCCAATAACTGAGATAGGTTGAATGTGATATTAAATAACATCTATCCATTAGTTTATTTTTTTATACAATAATAAAATACATTTAAAAAGAAAAAATGTACTATATTGTTTTAACTGGTTTAATTTCTTGTCTTGTCATAAATATACCACATAAAGCCCTTTCTATGGTAAACAGTTTAACATTTTTTTTCAATACATTGAAGATAGTTGGATGATCCACTGATGATTCTTTTGCTAAGAAAGTTGCATTTTGTAATAACCTTGTTAATAACTCACTAGATAACCAAGCATGTCACTAAGCAAAAGTGACTGTAGTACATATCATTCTCCAGATTATCTTACATTTTTTTTAAAAAAAATGTGATTGTTTACCCTGAGTAGTGTCACAGAGTAGCTGCAGCCTGCCCCAACAAAGTTGTTCCACAGTAAAGGATTAAGCAAAAATATATTTTTTTTTTAGTTGGAAACTACTGGTCAGTCCTGGTTTAGATTGAAGCCAGTACTGTCTAAAAGCCGCTACTATCTATTTTATTGCGCTATAACAGACAGTCAGACATGAGCAGTAGATTTTCTGGCCGTTTTTATTACCATACTTTGTACTTGTTTACAGAAAAAGGGACTGTGGTATTAAAGAGTATTGTTTTAAATGTAATTTTTTGTGTGTTAGATGGGACGAAAAAATGGTAGCATTTTAAATAAGGAAATGTTATTAAGTTTTCTAGTTTTGATGTTGACTTTTCTGATTAATTCATAGTTTGGTCCATAAAGACCTGTTTAATTTCCAAGTTAGGTGTTCTCAGGTGTTGATATGTTTAAGCCCCGTTTCTATTACAATTCTTAATTTTCTCTCTATAATGGTGCATCTGGGATCACTAGAATCATACTGTTAAAAATTTGCTTTTTTGGTTGCGTAAGTATCTTGCCTGGATGTTTTATCTATATTTGCTTAGTCTTTATTTATACTTATTTTTGTTGATTTCTAGAGTCTGTGTTGAGATGGGGCATGATTGGACACTAAGAGCTATTAGTTTTCTTCTTGTAACAGTGGCCAAAACTGAGAATTTGCCCTTTGACAATGATATGATATACACTGTAGGAGTGCAGTTGACCTGAAAATGGTGCAATTTCAGTTAGTAGTCAATATAAAACTTATCCACATTCTGTCAGAACACTCAAGATGAAACTTTACAAAGATGTATGCAGCCATTACTATGGCAGTTGTTCTCTGGATGCTTAGGAGTAATGAGAGGTTTGGATGTGTAAGGTTATGGAGAGCAGCAATTCTGAAGTTCCAGGCTGAACAGATCAGAAGCTGTGGTGGGGTCCCAAAATATCTGAGTGGGGTCATAGTTTTCATAACTTTAAGGTATTGTAAACCAGTAAGAGTTTTGCCACCCCTTGTCTAGAAGTCTCTCCAAAACAACTTTTTATGGCCATTCCCTCAGCAGACCCTAAGAAATCTTTCTCACAGTTGAAAACAATGGTAAGTAAAGCATAAAAAATGAGCACTGTAAATAAGTGATGGCAATAATAATGCAAAGAAAAATATATAAAAGAATATTTAATAAGCAATCTTTTTGAGTGTAAAAATCATTAAATATACATGCCAGTGATGCACTGGCTATTCTAAATCTTCAATGCTGCCTTACAGCCCTGTTTTCCACAGTGGATTTCTACCTTGCATCATAGGCAGCAGGGATAGACTTGCGCTTCCATGATGGTTATTACACTTCAACTTCGTAAATGGTACGATGAATTATCACTTACAATACAAGCATACATGTGTTTATTTCAGTATTACACTTTTTGGAGGAAGCTCATTACAATGCTGCCAAACTGGGATCTATTCTGCTTTATGATCTAACACAATATGACATATACAGTAGCTTAAATACCGCCGTCATGTGTCTGTTGAAAAGACAGTTTCTAAACAACCCTATCAAACATTGCAGTGCAGTACTGTAAATAAATTTGCAAATGCAAATATAAAATCATAATCTGTATCATTCAGTTTAAACTATTAATATGAGGTATTCATACATAAGTTAAATATTCAGATCTCTGATGTTGCTGTTATAGCAGGTAATAAAATTTTGGTCTGTGCCAAATGCGCAGAAAACCTGAATTGTTTTGGATGAAACTGGCAATGTAGACATAGCCAGAGGTACCCAAAATGGCTATTTAAAAATCTTTTGAAGTCTGGCTATTGTATGTACGACCATTTTTCTTTTATATTCATTTCATCATTCCTCTTGCTTCCCAAGTGCATTGTTATTTTCATTTTTTAATCTTTGTCTTATTTTGTAAACATGGACTCAATAGTGGCAAATGTAAGTAAGTGCCAGTGATTTAAAAACCATAATTATATGGTTTTGTATAATTATTTTTTCAGTATATGTTTATAACTGTTCAGTATGATGTACTAAACAGGAATTTTGATTTGAATGTGTTTTATTTTTATTTAGAAACATGAGACTTGGGAGGAAGAAAAAACTAAAGTAGACCATGATGAGTATATATGGAACAGCAGCATTTCACAGATGCACATTATAAATACACTTCTCCGGATGAAAGGACTGGAGGATTCCCCAACTACAAGAGAAGAGCTAATGAACTCTGTGGATCTGCAAGAATTTCGTAACTCTGTTACCACTCTTAAAAATACAGAGGAGACAGAAAGTAGTATCCTCCAGTACAAAGAGTCTGTGAAAAAAGTACTTGGTTTATAATGAGTTTTATAAACTACTACATGCACTTGTATCTTTAAATTCATATTAAGACATACATTTAAATAAAATTGGAAACTTAAACACAATTATTCACTTTAAAACTTATGTAGTACTAGTATCAAGATGTAAATGTTTCACACCTTGGTTTAATACCACGTTGTCTCATAACTGAAAAAGTTTCATACTACTAAACAGTTACCAGTATGTGCTAGCTTGCACCAGAATAAATGTCAGGTCTTTTGTATAAATATTTAGCATTATACAGATATAGGCATGGTGTTCAGCATGTTCAATTAACTTCAAACCTTTTGATCAACAGACAATTAAGCATCTGAATGAACTGTTCATGTTCTGTGGTGGAATTGTTGGATTAAATATGATGCAAGTACGCTTTTATACAGCTGCATCACAGTACTGTTACTTTGGTAAAATCTTTGACTATTGGTAGCCAATGTTTCCAGCGCCTTAGAATTTCAGCACACAAAATAGGTATAAAACTAACAGTACTCCATTTGGTGTTCTACCAGCATTTAACAGTACTCTGATCTGCTGTGAAATTGTGTTTTCTTTACCATAAGTGTTTTTAGGTTAATTGGTTGGGATAAGTTAGGCACAAGAGTGAATTTGTTCCTGCCTTGCACCTACTGCTATAGGGGATACAATGTGACTCCCAAGGCCCTTAACTGATTAAGGCATTTAGAATGCTGATGAAGGTGTCAGCTGTCCATATGTTGACCACACTGTATAAGTTATCAGCCCCTTTCCCGATTTACTGTATTATTTGAAAATTATTTAAAAATTTGATACTGAATGTTTTCAGGTCTTCAAACAAAATGTAATATTGGATAAAGAGCACCTGAGTGAATAATTAGCAATTATTTATGCATTGCTTCCATCATTTCTTTTTACTGAACAACATTATCCAATAACATTGTGTTAAACAGTAATTTCCCCCTTTCATTTATTAGCTGGCTTCACCCCCACTAAATGTAATGACTGAAACCAAGACTTCCTATAATTCAGTCTCAATATTTCACACCACTATGGAAACATTCTAGCTCACTCCTCTTTGCAGAAGATATTTAGTTCAGCAGCACTGGTTTCAACCTGCTTGTTTTAGGTTTTGCCAAAGCAACTTTGGGTTTGGACTTTGACTAGGCCCATTCAAATATTAAGCTTTGTTTCTTTTCAGCCAATCTAATGTGGACTTGCTTTTTTTTCTGGCCGCATATTTAATCTTCAGCTCAAAAACTGCTGACTGGAAAGTCTCCTTAAGAATTTTCGGTTATGGCAAGGCAAAACTTCTCCATATCATCACGCTGCTTAATTGTTGGTATGATGTGCTTAGTGTGGAGTGCGGTGTTTTGTTTTATAATGAGACCCATAGGTTACAAAATGTTCCATTTTTGTCTCCTCTGTTCCTGAAAGCTCCGGGATAATCCAAGTGCTTTCTAGCAAGTGAGACATATGAATTTATGTTTGATTTTAAGCTTCACTATGAAAAGTTGTTTTCAAACTTCAGCATGAAAAGTGGCTTTATAGCTCATTCCAGACCAGTACACAGACAAAATAGGTTGAGACATTTAATTTGATTGTCATGTTGTGTGTTTGTTGAATCTTTGTACTGGCAACGTGAATGTTATTAGAATAGTTAAAATCAGTGACATTTGCATTGAGTAAAGCAGACTGTAATCAAGCCTGGCCATGCTGAATCACCTGAATTGAGTTGTCTGTTTAATTGAGTTGGTTTACATAGGAGGCAGCAGCAGTTGCTATTGGGTAACTTTGTATATGAAACAAATTAAATAACTTGAGGGTTGAAGGCCTGAAAACATTTACTTTGAAATTTGCAGTGATTGGCAAAACCAGGAAGGGCGCAAATCCTGGCTCTTGGAACTGCATATCATGAACGGAAATACTTAGTTTTTTTCATCTTTGTTTGAAACATTTTTCTCTGCACCTCCACATACTTTGGCCAGGGCCATTTTATTTTAACTGCACACATGGCCTTTGTATCACCATTTTTGATTTTGCTAAACCTTGTCAAATGAATTACAGCAAACTTCACAGAGCTCCAAAGTTTTTTAATCTTGAGGCATAGGCAATTTTCTTCAATATGGACAACGAAAAAATGATAATGCAGAGTGTTTTCTTATGAGTTGTATCTTCTTTCTTATACATGGCTCAGCTGTAAGTTTTTAAAGAATGCTACTTTTTTTTTGTATACTACTTTTGATGTTTTTTTTTAATACAGAAATACCTTTAGATACTCTGTGTGTGTGCGTGTGTGTGTATTACAGGTGGAAACCCATTGCAATGAAATTCATTGGACCATAAAAATATTGTTATAATGGAAACTTTGTTATAAGAAATATGGGGAAAATGCATATACTGTTGTGACAGAGATCACCCTTCCATAGCTGCTGTGCTGCATCTGGTAAACAGTAAACCAAGGGCATAGTAATTGGTTGTTCTCTGCAGGATCAGGCTTTCACGATGTTTAGAACATTTAACACCAGCTCTTCTGACCTGTTCTTCCTTGCACTCTCCTGGGGCCTCATGCGTAATGCCGTGCTTAGAATTCACACTAAAACATGGCATACAGATGAAAAAATTCAGATGCACAAAACCGTGCATGAGCCAACTTCCACCCACTTCCAGTACATAAATCCCGGTCTGCGCGAAACTAAAGCTTGTGCACGTACATGCAGCCCCTCCCAGACTCCTTCCAGAATTATGCCTCTTTGAATATACAAATCAATATAAATATTCCTTATGTACTATCAAACATACTAACCCCTAATTCCTGTCCTTCCTTTTCTTTCTCCAAGTAACCAATCGACACACAATCAGGTCTTTAATAAAAGTCAAGCCATCTGTAAGCTTAGAACGCAGATTCTTCAAAACTTTTAAGGAACATTGAAATATCTTCGTAGTACATGTTTAACTATTCCATCCAGGGTTGCTCCAGTCCCAGCAAGCATACAGCTCGAGGCAGGAACAATCCCTGAATCCGTGGGTTGCCAGCTTATCACTACCACTGTCCACTGTGTCCAGACGTTTAAGTAATAACAGTATAAATTATTTAAATGAAGTTAAAATGTAATATATACTTTACTGCATTTCATCTTAAAAATGATATCAAGGGATCCAAGAAGATAGTGCTTGGAAATCTAAATCGACTTAGAAGCCAGTCGTCATCATATGTAAATATGCGCTCTCTTCTGTTGAATTGAATTCCTTTATTGTTATTATATGGTACAATGACATTCAATATGCAAATCCTCCATAAACTTATTTTCTTAAAAAATGGTAAAATAACAACAACAGTAATAATAATACGATATGAAAGCATAAGTGGCTCAGGTTGTGTGATGTTGCAACTGTAATGCAAGTTTACAGTGAGGTAATTGTACTTAAAAGTACAAACAATTCTACCAGGAGCACTTGATGGACTGATTGAGTGCATTTAGAGCTCTTGGGATGAAACTGTTTCTGAACTGCGAGGTCCGTACAGGAAAGGCTCTGAAGTGTTTGTCCAATGGGAGTGCGTGGCTTTACGCCAAGTTTAGTTTTTATACATCACGATGTATAAACGGTGTGTACGCCCGTTTCCATGCTCACTCACATGAGGCCCCTTGTCTACCATAGTGGTGATTCTGAGCAGTACGTGTTCTTCTAATCTGAAGATGAGAGCTGAAGCAGGGCAATTACTGTGTTGCAGCTCCTATCTCGTGTGCTTGAGTAGAGAAGTAACGGGTCCAATTTTGAGTCTTCGAGACTGTACCTGCCTTCTCTGTACAGTAATAAACTGCCAGTATTTTCCTTGGAAATCTGGACTCACCTTCCTGTTTCTCGTGCAAGCTCTGTGACCAAGCTTGACAATACCTGTATTTAAAAAAAATAAAAAAAATTGAAAATGAGGTGTTAGATGCAATATTATTTTTACAGAAATACAGGCATATGAATATGGAGTGAAAATTAGATGTTAGATGAAACTTTCTTTTTTAGCATAAACTGATGCTGTTTATCACCATTTTTGTTCATCTCAAAGAAAACTTTGAGAAGTGCTATGAAACTTGAACAGTACAGTATTCGCACGCAACAGAACTACTCACCCAGATGCTTGGTGGAGCACTGACTCAGAATTATGCCTACACTCTCACTGAGACGGCCCAAGACCGGTATTTTTTGTAATGTATTAGCTTCGGTGGCCATTTTTGCATGAAACAAAGTTAATTATACTGAAATTTACAATTTGTTAAAAAAAAAAAATCTATTAAACATGATGTTGTATGAATGTTTGTCTGAGCCAACAAAAAGTATTCATTGTTCTGAGAAATGTTATTTTGGTATTCGGTATAACTGGATTTGACCCGTGTGTGTGTGTGTGTGTGTATATATATATATATATATATATATATATATATATATATATATATATATATATATATATATATATATATATATATATAAAATATGTGTGTATATACAGTGGTGTGAAAAACTATTTGCCCCCTTCCTGATTTCTTATTCTTTTGCATGTTTGTCACACAAAATGTTTCTGATCATCAAACACATTTAACCATTAGTCAAATATAACACAAGTAAACACAAAATGCAGTTTGTAAATGGTGGTTTTTATTATTTAGGGAGAAAAAAAAATCCAAACCTACATGGCCCTGTGTGAAAAAGTAATTGCCCCCTGAACCTAATAACTGGTTGGGCCACCCTTAGCAGCAATAACTGCAATCAAGCGTTTGCGATAACTTGCAATGAGTCTTTTACAGCGCTCTGGAGGAATTTTGGCCCACTCATCTTTGCAAAATTGTTGTAATTCAGCTTTATTTGAGGGTTTTCTAGCATGAACCGCCTTTTTAAGGTCATGCCATAGCATCTCAATTGGATTCAGGTCAGGACTTTGACTAGGCCACTCCAAAGTCTTCATTTTGTTTTTCTTCAGCCATTCAGAGGTGGATTTGCTGGTGTGTTTTGGGTCATTGTCCTGTTGCAGCACCCAAGATCGCTTCAGCTTGAGTTGACGAACAGATGGCCGGACATTCTCCTTCAGGATTTTTTGGTAGAAAGTAGAATTCATGGTTCCATCTATCACAGCAAGCCTTCCATGTCCTGAAGCAGCAAAATAACCCCAGACCATCACACTACCACCACCATATTTTACTGTTGGTATGATGTTCTTTTTCTGAAATGCTGTGTTCCTTTTACGCCAGATGTAACGGGACATTTGCCTTCCAAAAAGTTCAACTTTTGACTCATCAGTCCACAAGGTATTTTCCCAAAAGTCTTGGCAATCATTGAGATGTTTCTTAGCAAAATTGAGACGAGCCCTAATGTTCTTTTTGCTTAACAGTGGTTTGCGTCTTGGAAATCTGCCATGCAGGCCGTTTTTGCCCAGTCTCTTTCTTATGGTGGAGTCGTGAACACTGACCTTAATTGAGGCAAGTGAGGCCTGCAATTCTTTAGACGTTGTCCTGGGGTCTTTTGTGACCTCTTGGATGAGTCGTCTCTGCGCTCTTGGGGTAATTTTGGTCGGCCGGCCACTCCTGGGAAGGTTCACCACTGTTCCATGTTTTTGCCATTTGTGGATAATGGCTCTCACTGTGGTTCGCTGGAGTCCCAAAGCTTTAGAAATGGCATTATAACCTTTACCAGACTGATAGATCTCAATTACTTCTGTTC